>NW_006921601.1:279532-300641 GCF_000298275.1 Orycteropus afer afer | reverse complement strand
TTATTGTCTTGGTGATACATTTTCACAAACAATTATAAACTGGAAACTAGATTTATTTATATTGCTTGTAGTGTAGTATTTAAGAAATCTCTGCCTGTTCTACATCAGTGAATATAAATTCCTCTGTTATCTCAAAAAATCTCTGTCAGTGATGTGATAATATTCATATGACTACAAAGAAGACCAGTTAATACGACTACTATTCAAATTTACGCATCAACTACTAATGACAAGGATGAGGAAATTGAAGATTTTTACCAATTTATGCAGTTTGAAATTGAACAAACATGCAGTCAAGATCCATTAATAATTACTGGTGATTTGAATGCCAAAGTTGGAATCGAGAAATAAGTTTAGTAGTTGGAATACATGGTTTTGGTGATAGAAACCGCATTGGAGATCGTATGATAGAATTTTCCAAGGCTGGCAACTTATTCTTTGCAGATACCTTTTTCAACAACATAAATGATTATTCCACATGAGGATCTCACCAGATGGGATACACAGGAATCAAATGGACTACATCTATGGAAAGAGACAATGGAGAACTCAATATCATCAGTTAGAACATGACCAGTGCCCCACTGCAGAAGAGGCAGCAATTGCTCATGTGTAAGTGCAAATAGAAACTGAAGAAAATGAAAAGAAATCCACAAGAACTAAAGTATGACCTTGAGTATATCCCATCTCTAAAGATTATCTCAGGAATAGATTTGATGCATTGAACACTAATGACTGAAGAACAGATGACTTTTGGGATTATATCAAGGATGTCATAAAAAAAAAAAAAAAACAGGATGTCATTAAAAAGACAGGAAAGAAAGAAGAAACAAAATGGATGTCAGAAGAGACTCTGAAACATGCTCTTGAAATAGAGTAGCTAAAGCAATTGGAAAAATGATAAACTAAAAGAACTGAATAGAAGATTTCAAAGGCCAGCTAGAGAAGATAAAGTAAATTATTATAATGAAATGTACAAAGACCTGAAGTTAGAAAACAAAAAGGGAAGAATATGCTCATCATTTCTCAAGCTAAAAGAACTGAAGAAAAAGTTCAAGCCTCAAGTTGCAATACTGAAGGATTCTATGGGAATGATATTGAACAAGGCAAGAAGCATCAAAAGAAGGTGGAAAAAATACAGTCACTGTACCAGAAAGAATTGGTCATGTTCAACCATTTCATGAGGTAGCATATAATTTAGAAGCTATGGTGGTAAATTAAGACATTCAAGGTGCGCTGAAGGCATTGTTGAAACACAAGGCTACAGGAATTGATGGAATACCAATTGAAATGCTTCACCAAGTGGATCCAATGCCGGAATCACTCACTTATCTGTGCCAAGAAATTTGGAAGAAAATGACCTGACCAATTGACTAGAAAAAATCCTTGTTTGTGTCCATTCCAAAAAAGATGATCCAACAGAATGGGGGAATTATCAAACATTGTCATTATCATAGGCAAGTAAAGTTGTTCTGAAGATAATTAAAAAATAGTAGCTAGAGAACATCTATAGTGAACTGCTAGAAATTCAAGCCAGATTCAGACGATGTGGAACAAGGAATATCATTGCTCATGTTAGATAAATCTTGACTGAAAACAGAGAGCAATAGAAAGATGTTTTCCTGTATTTTGTTGAGTATGAAAAGGAATTTGACTGTGTGGGTCATAACAAATTATGGGTAACATTCAGGAGAATGGGAATTCCAGAACACTTAGGTGTGCCCATGTATAGCCACTACATAGACAATGAAGCAGTGGTTTAAACAGAACAAGGAGATATTTCATGGTTAAACATCTGGAAAGCTGTTCATCTGGATTTTATCCTTACACTTTTATTATTCAATCTGTGTGCTGAGCAAATGATCCAAGAGACTGGACTATATAAAGAAGAATATGGCTTCAGGATTGGAGGAAAACTCATTAATCACCTGAGATATGTTCATGTCACACATGGACTGCTGAAACTGAAGAGGACTTGAAGCAGTAATTGATGAAGATGAAAGCCACAGCCTTCAGTAAGAATTACACCTCAACATAAAGAAAACAAAAATTCTTACAAATGGACCAGTAATATCACAATAAATGGAGAAAAGATTGAAGTTGTCAGGGATTTCATTTTACTTGGATCTGCAAACAATGCCCATGGAAGCAACCATCAAGAAATCAAATGATGTATTTCACTGGGCAAACCTGCTGCAGAAGACTTTTATAATGTGCCAGAAAGAAAGATGTCACTTTGAGGACTAAGGTGTGCTTCACGTTAGCCATGATATTTTCAAAAGGCTCATATGTAAAAGCTGGACAATGAATAAAGAAGACTAAATAATTTATTCCTTTGAATCGTGGTGTTGGTGAAGTATACTGAATATACAATGCATTGCCCTAAGAGTGAAAAAATCAATTTTGGAAGAAATACTGCCAGAATGTTCCTTGGAAGAGAAGATGAAGAGACTTTTTCTCACACACATATTTTGGACATATTTCCGGGAGACACCATTCCCTGGAGTAGGACATCATTCCTGGTAAAATAGAGAGTCAGCAAAAAAAGAGGATGACTTTCAATGAGATGGACTAAATAGTTGCTACCAACATGGGCTCAACAATTTTGAGAATGGTCTGCAAAGTATTTTTTCTGTTTCACATAGGTTTTCTATGTGTCAGAACTGACTCATCTGTACCTAACCACAACAGCAACAAGTCAGCCATATTATGGTTGTACTATACATCTTGTTTAAGCATTCATCTACTGAAGGACACTTGTACTTCCAGTTTTATCTACTATAAAAAATATATAATGAAAATTCATGTATAGATTTTTATATAAACATAAGTTTTTATTTCTCTAGATTAATAGCCCAACATGTCTATTGTTGGGTAATATCATAAGTATTGCGAGCTCTGGTAACATAGTGGCTAAGACACTTGCCTGCTAACCAGATGGCTGGCGGTTCAAACCCACTAGCCACTCCTCGGAAGGAAGGTTGGGCAATCCTACTTCCGTAGTGATACTGCCTCGGAAACCCAAGGAGGGGTCGCTATGAGTCGGGGCCGACTCGACGGCACACAACAACAACAACAACAACATCATAAGTATATGGTTAATTTTTGAAGAAACTGCCACCTATTTTCCACTTTCCATTCCCACAAATAATATAAGAGTGATCGAGATTCTTTATATTCTCTCAAAACTTTGGTGTTATCAGCCTTTTTGTGCATTTGGTTTTATTTCAGCCATACTGACAGGTATGTATCCGGTCACTTTCTGGTCGATTCTGACTCATGGCGACTCTATCTGTGTCAGAGTAGAGCTGTACCACATGGGGTTTCTCATTGGCTCATTCTTCTTACCTAGATATCCAGGCTTTTCTTCTGAGGCACTTCTGGGTAGATTTGAACCTCCGACCTTTTGTTTAGCGGCCAAATACATTAACTGTTTGTCTTACCCAAGGTCTCTGAAAGATGTGTAGTAATATCTAATACGTGTTTTCAATTAAATTTTCATTTCCTAGTGGTCATTCATCTACACCAAGAAATTTGGAAGACAGCTACCTGGACAACTGACTGGAAGACATTCATATTTGAACCCATTACCAAGAAAAATGATCTAACAATTGGAAATTATCAAACAATATCATTAATATAACTTGCAACAGTGATCAGTGATGTTGACATTTTCTCATGCGCTTATTTACCATCTATGTATTCTCTTAAATGAAATGACTTTTTATGTATTTTGGTCATTTTCTAATTGGATATTTTTTAATGCTGTGTTCAGAGTTTTTAAAAACATTTTCAATACTTTTTTTGGGGTATGTAATTCACAGATATTTTCTTCTAGTCTGTAATTTATCTTTTTATTCACTTAGGAAAGTCTTTTTTGTGTCAAGTCTAAGCATCTTTCACTTAGATTTAGGCCCCAAAGATTTCACCTTATCCATTTCCTAAAATATTTAGAGTTTTATATTTTACATTTAACTCTGTGATTCATATTTACTTTGAGTTAATTTTTGCACAGGATATGAGGTTTCAACTGAAATCTCCTCAGTTTCAAATCTCTGACAAAAATGAGTTGGGAATATTTGTATGGGTCTATTTCTGCATTCTCTATTCTGTTCCATTGATCTGTCCCTTCACCAATACCACACAGCCTTGATTACGATAGTTATATTGTTCTTGTTAGGTGCCATCAAGTCAATTCTGACTCATAATGACCTCATGTACAACAGAACCAAACACTGCCCTGTCCTGTGTCATCCTCACAATCATTGCTATGCTTAAGCCCATTGTTACAGCCTCTGTGTCAATCCATCTCCTTGAGGGTCTTCCTCTTTTTTCCCTGACCCACTAGTTTACCAAGTATGATATCCTTCTCCAGGGCCTGGTCCCTTCTGATAACATGACCAAAGTATAAGGAAAAGGAAGCCAACCTTCCTTCTAAGGAACATTCTGTACTTCTTCCAAGACAGATTTGTTTGTTCTTCTGCCAGTCCATGATATAGTCAATATTCCTCAACAACACCATATTTCTATATGAGGGATGGCATTGCTAATGTCACATGGATCTTGGCTTAAAGCAGAGAATACCAGGAAGATGTTTACCTGTTTTATTGACTATGCAAAGGCATTTGACTGTGTGGATTATAACAAATTATGGATAACATTGTGAAGAACTGGAATTCAGAACACTTAATTGTCCTCCTAAGGAAACTATACATAGGCCAAGAGACAGTTGTTCAAATAGAACAAAGAGATACTGAATGGTCTAAAATCAGGAAAGTTGTGCGTCAGGGATGTATGCCTTCACCATATTTATTCAGTCCCTATGCTGAGCAAATAATCAAGAAGCTGGGCTATGTGAAGAAGAAGGAAAATATTATTATTAGAAGACTTATTAACAGCCTTCACTATGCAGATGGCAAAGCTTGCTTGCTGAAAGTGAAGATCACTTGAAAGACTTACTGAAGAAGATCAGGACTACAACCTTCAGTAGTAACATAAAGAAAACAAAAAATCCTTACAACTGGACCAATAAGTAACATTACAATAAATGAAAAAGATTGAAGGTGTCCGGGATTTCATTTTAGTTGGATCCACAATCGACACCCATGGAAGTAGCAATCAAGAAATCAGACATTGTATTGCACTGTAAAGACCTCTTTACAGTGTTAAAGAACAAAGATGTCACTTTGAAGAATAAGGAGCACCTGACTCAAATCATTGTCTTTTCAATAGCCTCATATGCATGTGAAAGTTGGACAATGAATAAGGAAGACTGCAGAAGAATTGATGCATTTGAATTGTGTTGGTCACGACTGATGAAAATACCATGGACTGGCAAAAGTAGAACAGATCTGTCTTGCAAGTACATCTGGAGTGCTCCCTAGAGGCAAGAATGGCCAGACTTTGCCTCAGATACTTTGGTTATATTGTCAGAATGAACCAGAGTTGATGCTTTTGTGTTGTGGTGTTGCTGAAGATACTGAAAGTACCATGGACTGCAAGAAGAACTAACAAATCTGTCCCAGAAGAAGTGCAGCTGGATGCTCCTTGGAAGTGAGAATGGCCAGAATTCATCTTACCTGCTTTTGTCATGTTGTCAGAAGGGACTATTCCCTGGAGAAGGATATCATGCTTGGTAAAACGGATGGTCAAAAAAGGGGTAGACCCTCAATAAGATGGGTTGGCAAAGTGGCTACAATAATGGGCTGAAGCATCGCAAGTATTTGAGGATTGTGTAGGACTGAGTAATGTTACATTCTGTTATATATAGGGTCACTATGAGTTGGTGTCAACTGAACAGCACCTAACAACAACAAAAAAAAACAAGGCTTAAAATCAAATAGAGTGATCCCTTCCACTTTATCCTTTTTCAAAATTATGTCAGGTGTTCTAGGTCTTTATCTTTCCACAGCATTGTTAGAAAAAAATAGTGTGTCTTTATGGTAGTTAAGCTTGTGTGTCAACTTGGTTGGGCCCGGTTGAGTGGCTGGGCAGCTGGATGTAGTATTCCCTATGATGAGACTGGTAATCAACTCCATGGTGGAATCTACTGTGAGCAGATGAGTAGTTACCTTAGGGATGTGGTCTACCTCCTGTATATAAGGAGAAGCCTTGGGGATAGTCTCTAGCTTATGGCACGCTTGAACTGTGCATGTAGCTGGGTCGTTGTTCAGCAGTATGCCATTCTCTGCCACCCTTGGGACTTTCAATGGACTTGAATTAATACCCTGTTGTGTGGTTTGGTAACATCAGGACTATGCCTTTTTACTTGTCAACCTTAGGCTTGTCAGTCTTAGCAACCAGCAGCTGTCTGAATGAAGTAAACCTCTAGCTTCAGTGGGCCAGAAGCAGGAGGCAGAGCTGAAGCCCAAGGTTGAGGGGCTTCCACTCAGCCCTTAGAGCCTGGCACTTTGAAGTTGCACTTAAAGCCTCCAAATTGTAAGAATAAACTCCTGTTTGTTAAAGCCACCCCATTTGTGGTCTATTCCTGTCAGAGTTACACTTGGTAACCAAAACAGTCTTTAAAAAAGCTTTGCTGAAATTTTGATAGGACTGCATTAAATCTGTAGGTTATTTTGGGGAAAATTGGCATCTGTACTATGTTGACCTTTTCAGTCCCTGATCGTAATGCATCTCTCCATTTATTTAGGTGTTCTTTGGTATCTTTAATTATCATTTTATAATTTTTACCATTAAAATTTATATATGATTAATTAAGTTTATAGCTAATTGCCCTTTTATTATTAAAGAGGTTAAGTAACTTGTTCAAATTTATTTTGCAAGTCATCGGTTAATGATTTCAGCAGGAATTGTCTAGGTCTCTGATTTGCATTAAACATTAGCTTAATCATAATGAAGTGTGGTGACAGTGGAAGCATTTCTTCACAGGCAGGAAATCTGTTCTTCTTCTTATATGTGCTTATTTTCCCCTAAAACTTGGTACAGGCAGGGTGGGTGCTGTCAGGGTTGAAGGAAATACCAGACTTCGTATCCCTAGAGCTAGAGCTATAGGGTATGCTTGGCTTCAGCACTATTTAATAAGGATATTATCTGCATATCTAGGGAGCAAGAGTAATGCTAGCAAGATGAATTCACTAAGAGAAAATAGAAAGTACAGGCTGCAGATTGTGGATGTGTCCTAGAGAAGATCTTTTCCCGTATTAACTCTGTTCTAACTTTCCACTCTCAAGCTGGATGAACCAAGCAGAAAATATAGTTAGAATTCAAAAGACATATACCAAGACGCATGTGTTTCTGCTCACAGCAGCTGGAAAATGTTTGGTCTTTGATGTGGAGAATTAATGGGCTCCCACAAGTGCTAACAGGGTCTGCTGGGGCCATAAGAACAAACTCTTCATTCTTGACATACAAGCTTGCCACCTGGGGATCTAGTAATCCCATACCTTATTTGGAGAAGTATTGATTTAAGACTCTGGAGAGATAATAAAATGTCTCAGCTGATTCATAGAAGGGATTAAGAGAGAAAAACGATTTCTCAAGATCCCAACTGATTGAAAAAGGGAGAACTCTGGGGAGGTGTGTTATCTACTAATAAACTCACAGACTGGATATCTTACCAGACTACGAGAAGGAGATATCTAATCTGGATTTTCAGACCAAACCTAAGAACGCTGCTTCTCAACCAAAACCCAGAAATGATACAGGCAAGTGTAGGGGAATGCCCAGAAGATGCAGCAAGAGGATACTAAGAAACTCCTCTGTAAACTGATTACTGAGAAGGGGTTGGAGTGATAGAGGAGGACCACATCTCCATACCCTATAGCTCTGAATAGATGTCTAGATCTCAACCTGAAGTTCATATTACTTGGAAAGAGACTTGGCCATGAGTACCTAAGTCTATCATGCCCAGTGGTATGAATATGGTAATCTTTCCACATAGGGGTATAACACCTCTTCCTTGGATTCTCCCATCTAGATGATAAACACAGAAGCATCTCTTGTTCTACCAAAATTTTAAATGAGGCAGAGAAGGGTTATTGCTATAAATGGGTGAAAATTTCTCGACTTTCTATAGGCTCAACAATAGATTCTTCCTCTTGATGCAATTCTCAACCTTCATAATCCTTGTCCCTCTCTATGATCTTTGCTTAGCTTTTGTCTCTTCTCCAATGATCCTTCTCAGAAACCAGGAGCAGCATGTAGTTGAGGATAGGTGCATTTCTCATAGTGTGAAGTATGGTGATTTTATAGCTCTCTCTTATACCTTCAGAACTGGGTAGATATAAATGACATTTTTGGTAATAGGAAAAAGAAAACTTTGAGTTGAAGGTTAGTGGCAAAATAAAACGAATCCTTCTGATTTTGGGTAGTTTTCTCTGTAGTTCTTCATGCTTGTGCTACATAATTCTTTTACAAATACAAAAAAAATAAAGTTCTCACAAAATTGAGTGGGGCATCAGATTGGCCTAAAAAAGTTAGCTGTGGAAAGGTTGTTGTTGTTGTTACATGCTGTTGAGTTGGGCCCGACTCATAGTGATCCCTCCTTGGGTTCCGAGGTAGTATCACTACGGAAGTAGATTGCCCAACCTTCCTTCTGAGGAGTGGCTGGTGGGTTTGAACCACCAGCCTTCTGGTTAGCAGACAAGTGCATTAGACACTATGCTCCTAGAGCTCCTTAGAGAAAGAAAATTGAAGACAGAATATGACATTGTATTTAGAGGACAGAAGAGAATGATCTGTGTGGTATTGTTTTTACATCCAGTGAATAAGGAACAAACATCACTCATTGTATTTTCAATATGCACAACATTTTTAAGTATGTCAATTCTAGGGAAAGAGTATGGAAAGTTTGAAGTGATTCTGTTAACTTTCCATCTCCTAAAGTCAAGGCAAGAATGTTGAAGTATCTCCTAACACCCAACTGTCTGGCAATTCTTCATTGCTGAAATCCATTGCAGTTAGATTTCACTTGTACAAGTATGAGATGAGAAAACAATTCAATTTGGGGGCATGTAAAGGACTGTGACTTCTGCTGGAAAATAAGTTAAAAGGGACACACTTGTATGCTACCATCTTTTTAATTTGATTTTTAAAAAGTTTGAAGAAACTCTTTTTGTATTGTGCAGGAAGGAAATACTCAGGACATGCATTTGTTCCAATTCAGCCATTTACGAATGAATAGATTTCCTCATCCTCTGTCTTTGTGAGACTTCCCTATCTTGGTAAATAATTTAACAATTCTTCTATTTGCTCAAATCAAAATCTGGGATTAATCCTTTTTCCCCTCACTTCTATTTCTAACTCACCATGAACTCTTCTTGCTACTGTCTCAAATATGTATCATTATATGTTAACTTTCCTTCATTTCCACTGCTTTTGTCCTACTCAAAGTCATCATCACTTCTTACCTCGATTATTTCTATGGCTTTCTTTTCTTTTGCTTCACCATAATCCATTCTTCACATGGCTCTCTGAGTAAATCATTCTGAAATGTGAATCAGTCTATATCACCTTTCCCTCCTCTACTATGAGTTTTAAAACTCTCTGATGTCTTCTCCTCACATTTTTAATAAAAATAAAAAAATGTTCTCATGGTTTTTAAAGCCCTGTGAAACCTGATCACTTTATCAGACCACATTGCCTAATGTCCCTCTCCAGTTTGCTCATAAAAACCGAGTCATGCTGGTATTCTCCTCTGAATGAAACCATTTTTTCTCTAGATCTTTATATGATTAGCTCTTTTTGTGAGTCAGGTCTCAGCTTAAATGCCACTTCCTCAGATGTGCACAGTCCCAGACACAAAGTACTATATTAAAGTATATTCAATCCAGTCCAACAATTATTTATTATATTATACTGTTCTGTGTTAAAATTGTATTTATATTTGCCTGAAATTGTAATATTTATTTTCTAATTTAATTTGAGTTCATAAGATTGGGGAATTTGTCCTGGAAACCATTTGTTTCCAGTGCTTAAAGTGCTATGACAAACACAGGTGAGTGCTTAAAGATATTGGATGAACTAACAAATGAGTGCATGCTATATGTTTAGTACGTTTTTAGGTGTTGAAAAAAGACAAATACAATGTTGTTTCTACACACAAGGAGCCCGTAGTTTGGAAGAGATGTTAAAACCATTAATTCCAATATCTGATAAGAACACATCTTCCCTCTTCCACAGGCAACTCTCTGTTTGTAGCAATGAAGCTCTTATTGAGTACTGGGGAGAGGACCATGGCTCGGAGTAAAAGGAAAGATACAAGGAAGATGGTTGTGTAAAATATAAAGGGAGAACTTGAAGGGAGAGAGAAGATCAGGTTCTGGGGAGTTATTTCAGTGAACCTACAGAAAGAGAATAGACAAAGAGAAAGATACTAGAAGGAATAAAGAAAATAAAAATGTCAAACTGAAAGATACTTTTGTGAGCCTTCTCATTGGCTATCCTAAGTATTTATTCTAGCCCCAGAATTTAAAATGCTCCCATTTACAATGACTTTGGGCTGTTATCAATTACTCTCCAGTGTCCAAAAAACACCTAATAAATACTTGATGTAAATAATCTTTCTGCAACCACTAAAACATAAAATAGGGAGGTAAGGTGTCTCTTCCTCAGGTCTGTTTGCTCCTCAGCAAAAGGGGTAGTGGCACAGATGCTCCTCTCATAATTTTCTTCCTTAGACTCCTGGGAATTCGTTGAGACTCAGAGAAAAAGCCTATATGCAGGACAATAAAGAATAGAAATCACTACTGTGAAATAAATTATATTTCTGAGTATTAGACTGGACTAAGGTTAAAGCAAAAACCAAACTCACTGCCACTGAGTTTATTCTGACTCATAGTGACCCCCTTTGGGTTCCTGAGTGGTAAATCTTTACAGATGTAGATTGCCCAGTCTTCCTGCTGGGAAATGTATGGGGTATTTACACTGCCAATCTTCTGGTTAGCAGTCAAATGCCTTAGGCACTAAGCCCCCAGGGATTCTTTTATGTCATCTGCATAGTTGAGGGAAACTTTCTAATTGCAGATAGGGAGTTGGTTAAAATGCAGATGCTCAAGAGACATACCATGGATTTGATTAAGCAGATGCTGGGCCAGAGAATGTGCAACTAAGAACACAAAAACTACAGGTTGTCCTAAGACTATATTTGAGAAACAATGGCTTATATTGATGTAATTATTATCTTTAAGAAAGAATTCTGAGGCAATATGACTGGAATCATACTTTGAAAATAGAGCTGCATTTCTGTGGTCATAACTGAGAGAGAAAGACATTTTCTTCAAGATTAACCCAACATGTGGCCCAGCAACAGCTCCAGTTCCTTCCTGCTGACTGGTTTTCCAGGCTTGGAGACATCTCACCCGTGGATTTCCATGCCCTTCTTCTTTGTGTACATCACTGTCCTTTTTGGCAACGGCACCCTCATCCTTCTCATCAAAGAAGATCACAATCTTCATGAACCCATGTACTACTTCCTGGCCATGCTGGCAGCCACAGATTTAGGGCTGACCTTGACTACAATGCCCTCAGTGCTGGGAGTCCTCTGATTGGATCTCAGGGAGATTGGAAATGGAGCTTGCTTTTCCCAGGCCTACTTTATACACTCACTTTCCTTTGTAGAGTCTGGAGTTTTGCTTGCCATGGCCTATGACTGCTTTGTTGCCATCTGCAATCCTCTTAGATACACCTCTATCCTCACCAATAGTAGAGTGGTAAAGATTGGCCTGGGAATTCTGATGAGGGGATTTGTATCTGTTATTCCTCCAATTACGCCCCTCTATTTTTTTCTATATTGCCACTCCCATGTCCTTTCTCATGCATTCTGCCTTCACCAGGATGTTATCAAACTGGCCTGTGCAGATATCACCTTCAATCTTCTGTATCCAGTTGTACTTGTGGTCTTCATATTTGTGCTGGATTCTCTGACTATCTTCATCTCTTACATGTTGATATTCAAGAGTGTTCTGAGCCTTGCTTCCAGACAGGAGAAGTCCAAAGCCCTCAATACCTGTGTGTCCCATGTTTGCTGTGTCCTGGTTTTCTATCACAGTGATTGGATTATCTCTGATTCATTGGTTAGAGAAGCAGGTTCCACAC
Source organism: Orycteropus afer afer (assembly GCF_000298275.1). Lineage (NCBI taxonomy): Eukaryota > Metazoa > Chordata > Mammalia > Tubulidentata > Orycteropodidae > Orycteropus > Orycteropus afer. The sequence goes on along the minus strand of NW_006921601.1, from coordinate 288,587 downwards.
ATCCTCCACCTCATTATGAGCTACATCTATTTTCTGTTCCCTCCATTAACGACCCCTGTAATCTACAGTGTCAAGACCAAACGGATCCAGAGCGGCATTCTCCACGTTTTTACTACTGATAGACTTGGAGCTTGATCTATGGTCATATGATCTCTCACAGAATGTGAAAATTCTGATTTTTGGCAAAGGAGCAAAGGATCTTCATATCTGCACTCAGCAGCCTTCATAAAATAGCTTTTGTGGTAAAAGTACAAATTGTCCTAAGGAATCCTTTTATGTCCAAGTTTCTGACCTAGCTGCATACTTCTTCTTCTTCTTTTATATTTATATCCCTATTTACTGAATATCTTTCTGCATCTGCCACTCAATGCTTGTGATAAAAATATCTTAAGTATCTATAGGTATTTTTATAATGTAACTTAACACATATGTCTTTGAGTTTAGAAATGTCTGTCACAGCAGCAGAGTTATCAGGATATAAAATTAAGAGTCTGTCTGGATGAAATGGAATAAAGCTTAGTCCGCTTATATCCAATCTAATCTCCAACTGCCATGAATTACCCCACAAATGTCCAAACAACCTATGAGAAATTGTATTTTTGTTATAAAAGCCCAGGAATTTTCCTGCAAAAATATATAAATGCTTTCCTAGTCAGTGCTATATTCATTAAAACATTTTCCCAACTATATGTTTGACTCTTCTATCTTCATTAAATAATCATGAATTTGTGTTAAGAATCATGAACTTATGTTTATCCCTTAAGTCACTGCCTAGCTATAGATTTGCAACTAGATAATTTGCTGATGCAAGAAACCATGGACAAATAACTTAAGTTCATTATCCTCAAATGAGACTTCATCTCACACACTTTATACTTGTTTTCTGGATGGAGTCATCCTTGGAGAACGACATTATGATTGGTAAAGTAGAGGGTCAGCGAAAAGTAGGAAGACCCTCAATGAGATGAATTGACACAGTGGGTGGAAAAATGTTCTCAAATCTAGCAAGGACTGCTAACCAGAAGGCTGGTGGTTCAAACCCACCAACCACTCCTCGGAAGGAAGGTTGAACAATCTACTTCTGTAGTGATACCGCCTCGGAAACCAAAGGAGGGGTTTCTCCATGGGTCTGATCCAACTCGACGGCAATGTTTTTGGTTTTTTGGTTTGGTGAGGTGGCTCATGATCTGGCTGTATTTCCTTCTGTTGTACATAGGGTTGGTATAAGTCACAACCATCCTGATGGCACCTAACAACATAACAACACACCTTATTAATGAGAAGAGAATGACCAGTCACTGGGGGATTCCCATGATAAGTAGACAGAGAAAACATTTTGGGCTTATTCTGAATTGAGGGTAGTGGTAGTGAGATAAACTGTCTTCAGGGAATGCTATATTTCAGTACTTTTTTCTTTTTAAAGCAAACAAACAAAAACAAGATATTTAAGGAATTTCAAGTATGACTTCCATGCATTTTATTTCTTGCAGAGGTCAACATGATCAGAATCTATACATCAGCAACATCAGAAGAAAAACTATCTGCTATTAGTTTATCAGGAGGTAAGCAGAGTTAGGGTGAATGCTGTATTTTAAAAAAAAATTATAGAAAATGTATTGACAAAAAAAGCCAATGTATTAAATTGATAAGTTCTTCATAATATTTTTTACTTTTTTGAAGAGTAATATGCTCCATATGTGTTATCAGGATCCCTAAAATGGTTTTCTAAACTTAATAGATTATCTTTAAAGGTAATTTATCCCTCCATTGCAAATGGTTATTTAAGAAAAAATAAACATTGAAAAACATTGATTTAAACCTTCATTCATTATTTGCTCTCATTTTCAAATTACCCAGATTTTTTTCTCAATTGAATGAGGTATTCCCACTAGATTTTTAAGAGTAAAGAGAATGGACAAAACCACTGACATGTGTAATCCACTCAGTTTAGAAATAAAACACAATGGAACAGGAACATAAAAACAAGAGAAAAACATATTTAAAACAATCATAAAGGAAGATTAGATAAGTAAGTTTAACACAATAATTTTCTCTAATAGAAAAATACCTGGAAATAATTTCAATGGAAAAGTAAGGACTAGATAGGGTAATTCAATATTTACAAAATATATAAAGAACCTGAAAAAGGAATGACCTTTATCAAATCCTAGGAGAAAAGTAAAAAGATATTAATAGAAATGTAACTATCAACCAATGCAATCGTATTACCTTATTTTATGTAAAATTATATTCTAACTTTTGCAATGTTGTTGTTAAGTGATTTTGAGTTGGCTCAGATTCAGTGACGTTATTTACAACAGAACAAAAACATTGCCTGCCTGGTTCTGTGCCATCCTCACAATCATTGCTATGCTTGAGCCCATTATTGCAGCCATTGTGTCAATATATATCATTGAGAGTCTTCCTCTATTTCACTGACTCTCTTCTTAACTAACCATGATATCCTTCTTCAGGGACTGGTCCCTCCTGACATGACCAAAGCACAAGAGCTGAAGCCTCACCATCCTTGATTCTTAGGAGTGTTCTGGTTATAATAGTGTAGTGCCTAAGGCACTTGACTGCTAACCAGAAGGCTGGTGGTTCAAACTCACCAGCCACTCCTCGGAAGGAAGATGGGGCAATCTACTTCCGTAGTGATACTGCCTTGGAAACCCAAGGAGGGGTCCCTATGAGTCAGGTCCGACTTGATGGCACATAACAACAACAACAACAATTCACCCAAAATAGATTTCTGGCAGTCCATGGTATGTTCAATAGTCTTCATTACCCCATAACTCAAAGGCATCTATTCTTCTTCAGTCTCTCTTATCCATTGTCTATGCATATGAGGCTATTGAAAAGACAATGGCTTCAGTCAGGCACACCATAGCTATCAAAGGGACATTTTTGCTCTTTAACACTTTAAAGAGGCCTTTTGCATCAGATTTGTCCAATGCAATGCATCGTTTGATATATTGACTGCTTCTTCCATGGATGTTGGTTCTGGATACAAGAACATTAAATCATTCATAACTTAATCTTTTTTCTGCTTATCATGATGTTGTTTATTGGTTCAATTGAGAGGATTTTGTTTTCTTTATGTCCAGGTGTAATCCATACCGAAAGCTGTATCTCTGATGTTCAAAAGTAAGTGATTCAAGTCTTCTTCATTTTTAGCAAGGAGGAAAAAACAATGGTAAGAAAGGACATCATGTTTGGTAAAGCAGAGGTCACAGAAAATGAAGGAAACCTTTAATGAGATGGTTTTATGCAACAGCACAACAATGGAATCAACTATACCAATGAACATGACTGTGGCACAAGACAGGCAACATTTGGTACTGTGATACATAGGTTGCCATTAGTCAGAGCTGACTCAAAGGCAATGAATAACAACAACAAGAATCTTTGCCCTGGCTTTCCTAGATAACTTAAATAGACTACATGCTGTGGCATTAAAAAAAAAAAAAAAAAAAAAAAGACTCATTACATTTAAAAAGGTGGTTGTAGCTGCAATAATTTTCATATCTTTGGATACAGTACTTTGACTTCTGCTGAATTATCCTGAGAATACACAAAAATTTTGAAAAGGCACAGTATAGTGGAAAAATCGTAACTGAAGAAAAAAACAGTTCTACTCCTGTCTCATTCATTTATAATTTTTGGCACCTTGAACAAGTTACTTAACTTCTGAGCCTCAGTAATCTTATCTATAAATTAAAAATAATCAAATACACCTTTCATGAGTATTTCTTATGAGGAGTTGAGAAAGTATACATTGTTGTAAACTCAACCCATTAATCCAAACCTACTGCCATCCGGTAGATTCTGTCTCATAGGGACCCTGGAGGACAGAGTAAAACTTCCCCATAGGGTTTCCAAGGCTATGATCTTTACAGAAGCAGACTGCCACATCTTCCTCCCATGGAGTGGTTGTTGTTGTTGTTGTTGTTTGCCATCGAGTCGGCCTGACTCATAGCGACCCCTCCTTGGGTTTACAAGGCAATATCACTACAGAAGTAGGAATGCCCAACCTTCCTTCTGAGGAGCAACAATGGAGTGGTTAGCGGGTTCCAACTGCTCATCTTTGGTTAGTAGCTAAGCATTGAACCACTGTGCCTCCGGGGGTCTTTTGCTATAAAGTAGATAAAGTAATTCAATATTCATAAGTGAGTTTGACAGATGTGAATACTTTTATGTTATTCTAATTATACTAACAACACTGTTACCATTGACAAAGACAAACATATGAATATCTTAGTATTTCGGCCCTCAAATATTTAGAGGTAAGAGTATTCAGTATGTGGGAAATTATTAAATATATTATAATTCTGTTATTTTTAATTAAATATACAAAAAATAAGAATAATACTGTGAAAATTTTTATATAATCTTTATAAATCATCATATTCTTTCCAATTTTCTCTCTCACTTGTTCTCAATATGCATTCTTCTACAACACCAAGACCTCAAGTCTGTTGACCCTTCTATTTCTGATTCACCACTCTTGTCATATACCTTAATATCTTAGTTGGAGTGTATTGTTTAGTTCTTACAAACTCTCAAGCCAATATATAACCCTTTTCCCATTATCAATCCATGCTAGACATTTCACTCTTCCATACCCATTGAGAAAAAAAAAAAAAAAAACAGGAAACAAAAATAAACAAAACTACCCTTTATTGAGCTCTTAGTGTTTGTCAGGGCTTATACCCTTGTGCTTAACACTTACATAAATTAACTAATTTAATCTTTACTATCATTCTTAAACTCATTGCCATGGAGTCGGATCCAATTCATAGTGACCCCTCCTTGGGTTTCTGAGGCAGTATCACTACGGAAGTAGATTGCCCAACCTTCCTTCCCAAGAGTGGCTGGTGGGTTTGAACTGCCAGCTTTCTGGTTAGCAGTCAAATGCCTTAGGCACTATGCTGTATCCCATTACTTCATACTCATTACTTTTAAAGTAAAAACAGAATTCCCCCCAACTAGCTTAGTGCCTAAGGCACTTGACCACTAACCAGAAGTCTGGTAGTTCAAACCCGCCAGGCACTCCTCGGAAAGAAGGTTGGGCAATCTACTTCAACAACAACAACAATTTGTAAGACATTCTATGATAATAATCTGCTACCACAATTTCATTTTATGTCAAAAATTCCTTCAGGTTATGCTGTTGTTTCTATAATAAAATTATTTTTGTTCGAATTCACTGTATTTTCTCATAAGCCCATTGACATTTTTTCCTCTGTATGGAACTACTACTTGATTCCACCTTTGATCACCTTGTCCTTTTCACTGGTCAATTCTCATCTTTCATGGTGCTTCCTCTGGGAAATTTTCCCTAATCTCAGGGATACCTTCTTATGTACTCCCCCTGGCAGCCCACCATTCATGTAGTAATGATAATGCTATGGAAATTTAAAGTAAATTTCCAATTTCTCCTAGAGCTTTACATTCTTTTAATAAAAAGACTCATCTCACTCACCTTAAATATGCAACAAAATGGGCAATGATTTGAATATAAGGCAAGTGATTTGAAGACAAGAAATGGAAACCCCTTGAAGTTCTTGTGAATCCAAAACTGATTTACTCCTAGAAACAGGACAGATAAATATGCAATTGGAATCCATAAACTCTAGGATAAACCAAGGCAATGAGATCCCTGAAAGCACTTGTATACCATTGATCTTTGAAGTTAATAATGGGAAGGACATGCACAGATTTTCTAATCCTGAATCCAAGGATTCTGGTGGTCACGTAACCAAGCCTTGGCATTCCACACCAGCTAATATTTGAGTTTCCAGTGTTCCTGTCCCAACCCTGGGGAAACACCTAAAAAGTCTCAAGACATTGGTTGAGTTGCCCAGCTCTACTCTGAAAGAGGGGAGGGGAAGGAGAGACCAAGGAGTTTCTTTGGCAGTAAGAGAGCTGAAACTCTGGGGAGGATTTGAACATGTATGAACTCTCTATTGCAGTCTCTTGAACAGACTTGGAGGTGGAAACATCTGGACTGACTCCTTACATAAGGCAGACTGGACTGAGTCCTTACATAAGACAGAAATAGGTCCCTATTCCAGCAATGGGACTGTGAAGTGGGTGAGTACAAGGAACAGAAATATGTAATGATCCTTCTTCCTTCTGATTTTAGATACAGACAAGGAAATAAGGAAGAAAGATTTTCTAGGAGGTTGCAGAGATGGAGAAATCCCAGCTAACGTGGGCAATACCTAGAGTCCAGAATTTCCTTCTTTTCATCAGATGTGTTCAAAGCTCTGTTTCATTTGAGGTTTCTAAACTGGGACTCTTGGATATATATAAGGATTCTTGTGAATTAAATGTGACTTTGTATACTCCTATCCATTTATTTGGGTAGAGGATTATTTGTAGATTTTATCAGATGTAAACAACAACCCTTGAAATGAAATTTTTCTTCTTTTTCTTTTTCTTTGTTTATTTTCTATAAAGTACTACTTTCTTGGGAAGGGCATAGTTTGTTGTCACTAGGATTCACTATGGAAAGGCCTAAGGCCCTGGTACTGGCCATCTTACCCTAGAATCTATGTGGTCTATCCCCATCCCATTTGGGATGAATGGAATGTATATTGAAAGCAAATTAGGTAGACACAGAGTCACATTGTCTTGCCTGTTCATTTGTTTGCTTGGACTACTTGTTGAATTCATTAATTTCTCTTTAGTCCCAGATATCTTTTCTGTCCTTCCTTTTCTTGCTCTCACAGGTTCTCTCTGTCCCTTGCCCTTTTAATATAGCCATTTGGAGCCAAGTTATTCTCTCAGATTGAATTCATTGGGCTGGTTGCTCCCATGGAGGCATGTGCACACGTGAATGTGTGTGTGGAGTATTGTTATATCAACTAGGAATCCTCTTTGCCTGGAAAAATATGCCATCATCTGAAAATCAGTTAGTGGAATACCTAAAAAGAGGCTGAGAATAGGGCTCAGATCTGAGCTTTTACATGTTTCAGCATCATGGAATTTTTTGAGACCTCCATGAGCATAAAATTTCAGGGTGGTCATTGAGTCCAAATATAAACTGAAGTTCAACATTGTGAATGTTTTCAGGACAGTGACTGTGCTAATTAAATGATTATTCCTACAATCAATGTGGTGGCGACCATGAAGTCTGTGCTTCTATATGTGTTTATACCTTCATGCATAAGGCACCCCCTTGTATTGATAAGCCCAGATCTTAGGAAGCCACTGAAGAAAAAACCTGTTCTAAGTTGGAGGCTACTACCAATTTCAGGACCATAGCTGCCATACATCCATGTAGACAAACCAGTGCTTGAACTCGTGAACTAATTTTATTAATGTTGTTATTGTTAAATGCCATTGAGTTGAATTTTATTAATAGTTGTCAATAAACAAACCCATACCTAATCATGCTCATTGTAAGGAATTTTGCTATGTAGGGGAGGTTAAGTAAGGATGTGTGTAGTACGGTCCTAGGTTTGAGGAAAATAGCTGTAATGGACCTTGATTTGATGACGATATCTTGTGTTCCTAGAAGCCCAGCACACCTACCAAACTAAAAAAAAAAGAAAAAGTAAAACTCATTTCCATCAAGTCATTTCTGACTCATACTTACCCCCATTGGGTTTCTGAGGCTGTAAATCTTTACAGAAGTAAGTCATCCCATCTTCCTTCCATGGAACAGCTGGTGAGTTTGAATCATTGACCTTCCGGTTAGGAGTCAAGTGCCTTACCCACTAGTCCTGGACAAGTTTCTCCTTGCATTTTTCCTTTCTTGCGGAATGTTAAGGGACACGGCCAGGTTTTCACATTTGAAGAGCCTCTGCAACCTCCTCTATGTCTTGCTATTTTTCTGAGCCAAGCCTAACTATGTAAGGAAATGTAGCCTCCCTATTTCTCAAAGTTTTTCTCTTAATAGAAATAGTAAATGTGCATACCCCTTTTTGTCTTAAACTTATATTACTAATTTCTGAGAAGACCCAGTTAATTTTCAGAGAGTAGCTAACAAAAATTTCTTAGTTTTACAAAGCCTCTTTAGGTAGGAAAACTAGATAACCATTTAGAAATTATTTTCTTAAATGAATCCAGGACTTTATGTCTTCCTGCTATTTTTGCCTTCAGGATGTCATTGTTGTTAGTTGTCATTGAGTTGATTCCAATGCATGGTGATGCTCTGATGCTCTACCTACCTGCCTTTTAAAGTTGCTTTTCCATGTTTTTGAGTCTAAATATGTTTTTGAGACTAGAACAAAACTTGTAAAATAATCATAATTTAAATCTCCTTTTGACTTAAATGTCTTTTAACTTCCGTGAACTCCCAGCTTTAGTTATTTTTATTTCTATTAGCACCAGTCTCACAGATGTAACTCAGAGTATTTCTTCACTCTGGATGATTTATAATTTATGATTTATTCTCATTGTGATCTATTTCTTATACTATGGCCATCTTAGGAAGGATGAAAGCATTCCATTGATCAATGCCAAGACCTGCCGTCATGCTCTGAATTTACAGTAAATGTAACTGCAAAGTAGGTAATTGGCCTTGGGTTGGAGCACCCAAGAAAATGAAAATAGTGGTGATAACTGGCATTCTTAGGCTGTGCAGATATTGGAGTATGACCAGTCACATATCTGTAATAACTCACTAGGAATTAAGTGTTGGAAGAAACGGAGAAAGAGAGATAAGTGGAGACTTAGAGGAAGAATCTGAGCACTTAATTCTGCCAAATTATTTTGGAATAGGAAAGATTCAGAAAGAAAACCAGTGAATGGTGAAGGAAGAATAGCAACAAATTAAAAACAAAACAAAACAAACAAACAAACAAAAACTTCTCTGAGTAGATCTGGAAGAAGTAGGAAATTAGCCAAGTGCAGAAATCAAAACGTGTCTGTCTTCAAAGATGGAATGGATATGAAATGTGTAGAGCGCTGCTTCTCAAACATTACTGCAAAAATAATCACCTGGGGATCATGGTAAAAAGCAAATTTTGTGTGAGTAGGTCTGAGGTTGGACATGAGGCTGCATGGCTAAAAAACTCACATGCTTGGTAGGTGTTGTTGGCTT
>NW_006921601.1:269985-277443 GCF_000298275.1 Orycteropus afer afer | reverse complement strand
TTAGTTTCCTTTCCAACAATTTATACTCATTTTTTTCATGATTTTAGTTATAATCCTCTCAATGTAACAACACTCTTCCATTTCCTCCCTGCAATCTTCCTTTCCTTTCACTCACCTTTGCTTCTCCTTTTTATCTTCTGCATTTTGTTTCTGGGCAAATGCTACCCTTTTGGTATTGGATGGTTGATTGTTCTGAGGAGTATATTCCTTATGAGTGTTATTGTTCATTTTATAGTCCTGAGTGTTGTTAGACTGAAATTTCATCCCCAGGTTAGGTTCAGTTCCAGGTCTGAAGGATGTCAGTAAGGCTGGTTGTTTATAGGATTTTGAATTCTGTTCTGCATTTTTCTCCTATTCTGTCCAAGACCTTCCAGTGTGATCCTGATCAAAGCAGTCCATAGTGGTAAGTGGGAAGCATTTAGCTCTTCTGGTCTCAGATTAGTTGAGGCTGTGGTTCATGTGGTCCATTAGTCCTTTGTACCAATTATTTACTTGAATCTTTGATTTTTTTCTGTCTACTTTTCTCCACACGAGGAGAAACCAATAGTGTATTAGATGGCCGCTCACAAGCTTTTAAGAGCCTAATTGCTACTCACCAAAATAGGATGTAGAACATTGTCTTTGTGGATTATGTTATGGCAATTAATCTTATTTTCCCCAAGACTATGTTCCTGAGCCTCAAGGCCCAGCAACTCATTCCCTTAAGGTATTTGGTTGTAGCTAAGAAGCTTTCATAACTTTGTCCCTGTATGCTCTATAATAGTCATGAATATATTTGCCTATTTCAGAATCTTGAGATCTTCAAGATAAATGAGACTCTCCCATTATTAGGAGGCCTTGTACTCAATATCTCTTTCCTTAGAGTTGGATAAGAGTTTAGTACACAAAGCTACAAGTGGAATTTTGTATGAATAATGAATATATATATTTATCAATGGAAAAATGTATATATACCATTTATCTTGGAAAAAAAGTGGCAGAGATAAAAACCTTAGAAAGCAGCCAGTTGAGATAAGACAATTCATATCCTCTTTCACTGAGACTTGCCGGTAGTCTTGTTCAATCACCTCCGTAAAAAGAAAGATATGAAACCATATCCTCCTTTTGTGGTCATAGAAATTAGAGATTGTGAACCAAAGGCCATGGCACTCAACTATATTTGAAAAACAGTATATCTGAAAGCAGGATTTGTTTAAAAAATCATGCATTGCCATTTATAAAGCTTTTAGAGTACAGTTATCCTGAATTCATCAATTTGCCATTATTTCAGTTTATGAATCTTTTTCTCTGCCTCCTATGCCCCCCTCTAATTGCTGATGAGTAGATATATATTTCTGATATGTCTCAGAGAAGAAATATAGTCTGATATTGTATATTAATTTATTATTAAAAAGCACCATTTTATATTATTTCCAGCCATTTTACATTTCACTTTGAGTTGTCTGATCATATTTCTGCTCATTGTTATCCTTTTTTAATTGATTTGTAGATGTTCATTATATATTATTAGCCATAGTGTGTTATTTATATTATAAATATTTTCTTAGTTTCTGTTTATCTATATATGTAATTTTACAGTATATATGTAATTTTCTAATATACATTATACATAAATATATAATTTAATTATTTTATCAATTGAGATATTGTTGTTGTTGTTGTTTTGCCATTGAGTCAGACCCGACTCATAGCAACCCCTCCTTGGGTTCCCGAAGCAGTATCACTACGGAAGTAGATTGCCCCATCTTCCTTCCGAGGAGTGGCTGGTGGGTTTGAACCGCCAGCCTCATGGTTAACAGTCAAGTGCCTTAGGCACTATCTACCAGAGCTCCTAATTGAGATATTAGGGTCATATTAATAATGGTCTCCCAAATTCTAGGTTTATGTGTATATTTTTCTAGTATTTTTGCATACTTTATTTTACATATCTTATGTTACATAAAGGAGCTCTGGTAGCATAGTGCTTAAGGCATTTGACTGCTAACCAGAAGACTGGCAGCTCAAACCCACCAGCCACTCCTCAGAAGGAAGGTTGGGCAATCTACTTCCATAGTGATATTGCCTCGGAAACCGAAGGGGAGTCTCTATGAGTCAGATTCGACTCCATGATAGTGAGTTTTTTCTTTTTTTTTAGTTTATTTTACATAAGGTTAATATTTGGAGGAGTATAAGGAAGTTACATCAGTCTTAATTATTCCAATTTATTATAATAGTAGCACTAAAATTCTATTACTAATTTGGCCAATATTTTTTAAACCACTTACTTGACACTTTGGGTGAAATATACCCAAAAAGTCATATACCAACTCAACAATTTTTACATATACAGTTCGGTGCCATTGATTACATTCTTCAGATCATGGAATCTTCTCACTGCTCCCTCCGAATAATTTGTTCATCATTAACATAAACTTATTATCCCCTAAGCTTTCTATCTAACTTTTTGAGTTGCTTTTGTCAATTTGATTCCATAGAGAGAGTTCCATAGAGATAGCATAATGCTCAAAGCATTTCAGCTACTTTATATAAAGGGGATTTGAAAGAGTCCAGAGAAGGGCAAGAAAACCATAAGATGATATTAAAGTATCTTTATACTTCAGAAAGAGACAATAGTAACAATTTAGCAAAGTGAAGATAATGGATAACCATGAGACACATTTAGGCTTCAAAGTTAATAGTATTTGTACATTGTTTAGAAAAATAGATGGAAGAAAGTTTGTGAGTTAAAAAAGATAATCCTAAATTTCTCGCTTCTACTATTTGAAATATGGTAGTACTATGGAAAAGCAAGGGAAGTCTGGAAACCTAGTAACTAAGGCACTTGACTGCTAACCAGAAGGCTGGTGGTTCAAGCCCACCAGTCACTCCTTGGAAGGAAGGTTGGGCAATATACTTCCATAGTGATACTGCAACAGAAACCCAAGGAGGGATCACTATGAGCCATCCGACTTCACAGCACATAATAACAATAACATGGAAAAGCAATAATTGGTGATACAGTAAATCTGTAAATTAGAGGAATAGTAATATATTTTTTAACTTGAAATTTGAGAATGAGTCCTGGTGATTATGATATAATAAAGTAGGCAAAGAAAATATTCTAAGGGCGAGGAGTGGCTTCTTTTTTTAAAAATGGTAATTCATTATTTGTTCATAAACATTATGTTCAGTATGAATTTCATTTTTCCTACTCATTCAGAATTATAGCAAAAACAAGACATGTATGAGAAGGTGCTGAAAGTTTAAAAACAAAACACTGATATAGATAGAAGTTCATATATTATATGGATTTTGAGTGCCTGTACTTGGAGAAAACAGGAAACATCTGGGTCTCTCTTGGGTGACTGTGATGAGAGAAGGTATAAGAGGAAAAAAAAAAAGTTGGCTTTAAGTCTGTAGTCCAACCAAAATACTGTCAGATATGTTATGATACATAAAGTATGATTGCCTAGATAAGAATGTATCCTGAATTTGAAAGTTGGAGAGAGCAAGAATCTAATCCTATTAGCTTCTCTGGTGAGAGAAAAGCTCAGTTTATCAAAACTAAATGCTAAATAATGAGGTATTCTTCCAAATTTGAAGGATATTTGGATACAGAACAGCTAAAAATTAACAAGGATCCAATCCTGAAGGATTCAGTCATTGTGCAGCTGGTTAGTGATGTTGTTGTTGTTATGTGCCATCAAGTCGGATGCTACCAGAGTTCCTTGGTTAGTGATAGCTCTTGGAAAGTTGATTTTCTTTTGATTTGTACCATTTATTCATTTATTTTGCTAAAGTAGCAGCAACAACAACAGCAACAAAGTAGGTATTGAAGTGTGTTTCATTTACAAATATAGGTTTCTAGTTACCATTGCCATTTGGTCTGAAGCACATATTTTCCCAAAATATAAACCACAGATAGGGGAACTCACATCCTTTTTGGCACTACATAGAACTAAGTAAGAATGCAAAAGAAAAAAAATGGTGGTACCAAACTTTTAAAGTAAATAATATGTTGTTGAAAATATGGACAGTGTAATATAGTGCCTAACTTTCCAGGAAGTCATTAGAAATGGTGTTTAAATGTTATACTTTTAATAGTTACAGAAAGGCAATCTACAAAAATAAACAAATAAATACATACCTTACAACACAGAGACATGAACTAAATGTGTGGTGCAAATTTAAAGACAACGTGCTGAAAATAAAATCAGTTCTGAGTCAGAACTCACATTCTGTAAAGGAAAGAGCGGTATCTAAATATAGATAAGAAGAAGTGGTGGAACCAAGGTGAGAGCCCAGATTTACATGTGTGGTAGCAAAGGATTCCATCATATTATTTAACATGCTATTGAGCTTTAAATAGCCTGTGCCAATTGCCAAAAATTAATGAAAAAAACAACAGGATGCATATGTTATTATTGATTCATATTGATCAGTGAAAATCACTGATTTTATGAAATAAATGTACCCTATAGGACAACCCCTAGAGGGGTTCCAATGCTGTAAATCTTTACAGAAGCAGACTGCCTCATCTTTCTCTGTTATACACCTGATAGAAACCACTTGTGTTTTGACTTTATTTTTATATTTGTGATTCTTCTCCTTTCCTTATTTGTGTCCATCTTGTGAATGTTCCCTCACATAATACCATCCTCAACCACTCCCTTCATCTGACTTCTTATTGATTTCCTTTGCAGAATTCACTAGTCATGGCCCTCTGATAGCCCACCCAAGCCTTCTGGCATCATTTAAAAATGTTATCACTATGGAACAGCTGCATTCAAATGTATTTTTGAGAGATGTGGACCAGGGAAGACAAATAGCATGACAAATTGTGATAAAGACAAACAAGGACAAGGCATAAAGATTAAAATTCAACCTCTGATTCCAGCAAAGCAAAAGTAGAGGAATTTCTTTAAGGTGACTTGAAAAGATTAGGTGTTGTGGAACCTGGATGCTGTTATGAGTCCTGGGTATAATAATAATAGCATATAATCGATTATGTGTTCATCATTTACTATGGCTAACTAGTGCCTACAGAGCATCATACTTGTATCTAAGTGTGATGAAATTTTTCTAGTTAGTTTTCATTAAAATTTAGAATATGCAGATGAAGATATAGTATATTAGGCAAATTACTTAGGTAGATTAAGTAATTTATCCAAAACAATGCAATGTAGAGTTTAAGCAGAATTATCTATAGAAACAAAATATTTAGGGTGAGTTACTAGAGCATTTTCTTAGGTCTGGTCAGACCAAAACTGATATAGAATTTATAGTTCATTCACCACTCCATAAATGGGGCCCTGAAACTGCAGGAGACTGGCAGGGGAGTGTCATATTCAGTAGTTTTATGGGGGCAAGTGCTCCCTTTCTGTTAGAAAGAAGAAAGAAGTTGGCAAAGCTTTGCTTGTGATAATGTATATGCAGAAGTGTGTCTATATGCTCATGAGTGTTTCTGTGTATCTAGCAGTGTAGACTACATAGAAATTGCAGAAGCATATTCTTCCATAATATGACTAGGAATCTCCATGTCCCTCTCTGTATCTCCATGATGTGTGTATATTATAGCAAATATCTAATAAATATCTAAAGGACTATTTAATATTTATCATTCATCAAAATTCATTAAGTACCTACTTGCACTAGGTCCTACAATAGAAAATGGAGAAATGACGTTAACAATAACAACAAAAAAGAAATGTAATCCACTCACCAGCCACTCCTTGGAAGGAAGGTTGAGTAATCTACTTCTGTAACGATACCTCCTCGGAAACCCAAGGTGGTGTCACTATGAGTCGGGTCCGACTTGATGGCACGTAACAACAACAACAACGTTTCAATAGATGTGTTGTTTAGTTAGGAAAAAGATATGCAAAGAGGTAATTGCTACATACTGAAATGATGTATAAGAAAATATAGCACATTTATCAGAAGGTTTTGGTTTCCTAGAAAGGATGATTGGCTCACATGGGCAGTGGCTGTCAAGTTAATTAACAGGAAGTGACTTTGAAGGGAAAAGTGCACTAGAAATTTCATTTCCATATCTCCTCATCATGTTGCCGTGATAGAACAAATTAATGCAACAAATACATTTAAAAAGTAATATTTATCCTGACTATACACTATAACCTAAATCTGTCCTTGAACAGTAGAAGTGCATTCTTTACTGCAAAATTTGAATTGAGATACCAAAAACCAAAATCACTGCCATTGAGTCAATTCTGACTCCTAGCAACCCGATAAGACAGAGTAGCACTGCCTGGAGTGGTTCCAACGCTATAAATCTTTACAGAAGCGGACTGCCTCTTCTTTCTCCCATAGAGCAGCTGGTAGGTTCAAACCTTTGACTTTTGATTATCAGTCAAATGGTTTAATCACTGTGCCATAAGAGCTCCCTTAAACTGAGATAACTCAACTCATCGCCTTCGAGTCAGATCCAACTCATAGCGACCCCTCCTCGGGTTTCTGAGGTGTTACCACTACGGAAGTAGATTGCCCAAACTTCCTTCCGAGGAGTGGCTGGTAGGTTTGAACTGCCAGCCTTCTGGTTAGCAGTCAAGTGCCTTAGGCACTATGCCACCTGAATTGAGATAGGAACCTTTAAGTACATAAGAATTGGAGAGAGGGAAAGAGAATGAGAATGACAAAATCCTTATAGCCACAGAGAAGAAAAAAAGTGAGAAGCAATTAAAGCACCAAGGTTTATTTAAAAAAAATAATTGGTAGATAATGACTCTTTTTAAAAGCAGTATTTAAAGGAAGAACAATACTCAACATTCTGAGTATTTTTGGATAAAAAAATTATTACCTACAGTGGCCAGTTACAAGGAGATAGATTTTTAACTCAATATAAGGAAGACATTTTCAACATTCAGTAACATACTAAAGAGATAAGTACCTCATTAATTATGCACCAAGATAAATGCCCTAGAAAGCTTTGCAAAATAATTTGTTGGTATTCAACAACAACAACATTCAAAATATTTGGGCCCAATATAGTGTATTTTATAAGATAAATAAATTTACTTCAAAGCATATACTAGCTACTTTAATATACTAAGTTTTTGTAAGTTTATTTGCATTTTATTAGTTAGGCTTCCTTCACTCAGCTGGCATTGTGCATTGATGAGGATTAAGTGAGATAATGCATGTAAAACTCCGATCACTATCTGACACACTAAAACCAAGAAACAAGAGCAATGCTGTTGACTCAGTTCCAACTCACAGCAACCTTATGAGACAGAATAGAACTCTCAATTGGATTTCCAAGACTGTAACTATTTGCAGAAACAGACTACTATTATCTTTCTGCCATGGAGCAGCTGATAGGTTCGAACCATAAATCTTTCAATTTGCTGCCAAGTCCTTTAACCACTGTGCCATGAGAGCTCTTTTACTGACACACAGAATGTGCTTACAAAAATAAATATGCATGTATGTGTCACTTAATGTACACGCTATGTTCTGTAA
>NW_006921601.1:267621-268995 GCF_000298275.1 Orycteropus afer afer | reverse complement strand
GGACATTAAGCCATGCATGCCTGTATTAAACAGTAACATTGATAGGGTTCTTATTTTCTATCAGACACTATGATAAATACATTGTAGAATTATCTCATTAAATTTTAATTTCAACCTTAGAAGACAATACTATTCCAGTTTTATACGGGTGACATTCAAGTTAGTAGAAGTTAATTTATATGTCCAACGTCAATATATGTTATTAAGCCTGAACTGAATTTGAGGTTTGTCTAATTTTAGATAATATCCTCCTAAACATGATAATATACTTCTATTTTTCAAAAATTATAATTCCCTGGTTATTATAAGGAAGTTGCAACACAGAGAAGCAGAGTATACTCAATGTCGTTGAATGACTCCCACTCAGAGCCACCCTTTAAGACAGAGAAGAACTGCCTCTTGGGTTTCCAAGGCCGCAATCTTTAGGAAAGCAGACTGTCATTTCTTTCTCCCATGGAGTAGCTGATGAGTTTGATTCCAACCCATAGCAACCCCCTATTGGTTTCTGAGGCTGTAAATCTTCATGTAGGTTTTTCTTCCACGGAGTGCCTGGTGGGTTTGAACCACCAGGCTTCTAGTTAGCAGTCAAATACCTTAGGCACTAGGCCACCAGAGCTTTTATGAAAGCAGAGTGAAAACAAAACAAAAAAAAACCTCCAAATTCACTGCCGTTGAGTAGATCCGACTCACAGTAGATTGTCTAATCTTCCTTCCAAGAAGTGGCTGGTGGGTTTGAACCACCAGCCTTCTGGTTAGCAGTTAAATGCCTTAGGCATTATGCCACCAGAGCCCCCCAAAAGAGTGTCACATTGAAATATTGGTAAGAGCCACGCAGAGTAGTCTGGTGACCACAGGGGGAAGCCAAGTTGTACTTCTCCTACTCTCCTAACACAGCGACCTGAGCACTTACATGATATGTCATATTGTAGGCTTTGGGTTTATGTTTATGAATGAATGAATGACTGGATTAATGAAAGTATACAAACATCAAGACATCAAGCCATGATCTCATGCCTATCTCTTTCCTCTGTGTAAATACTCCTTTGTCAGTGTGGGGTGCCTGCCTTTAACTCAATTAATTAGTGCCCAGGTCCATAGCATAGTGCCTAAGGCATTTGACTGCTAATCAGAAGTTTGAACTGCTAATCAGAGGTTTGAACCACCAGCCACTCCTCGGAAGGAAGGTTGAGTAATCTACTTCCGTAGTGATACTGTTTTGGAAATCCAAGGAGGGGTTACGATGAGTCTGGGTCTGCTCAATGGCAGTGGGTTTGGTTTTTTATTTTTGGTACATTTGATTCTGATGTCATAGGCCATTAAAAACACTATTGTTGTTGTTATGTGCCATCGAATCAGCCCCGATTCATAGCAACC
>NW_006921601.1:263141-264496 GCF_000298275.1 Orycteropus afer afer | reverse complement strand
AAAAGACCGAAGTTGTCAAGGATGTCATTTTACTTAACAGCCATAATCAATACCCATGGAAGCAGCAGTTAAGAAATAAAATGATGAATTGCATTGCCAAATCTGTTGAAAGGAAAAAAAAAAAAAAAAACTCTTTGAAAGAAAGATGTTACTTTGAAGACTGAAGTGCACCTGACCAAGTTGTGGTATTTTCATTTGCCTCATATGCATGTGAAAGAAGGACAATGCATAAGGAAGACCAAAGAAGAATTAATGCCTTTGAATTATGGTGTAGTCAAACAATATTCAACATACCATAGATTGCCACAAGAAAGAACATGTCTGTCTGGAAGAAGTAAGCCAGTATATGCTTAGAAGTGAACATGGCAAGATTTTGTCTCTCATAGTTTTAACATATTACCAGGAGGTTCTGGTCTATGGAAAAGGATCTCATACTGATTAAGTAGCAGTTTAGTGAAGATGAGGAAGACATTCAATGAGATGGATTGGCATAGTAGCTGCAGTACTGGACTCAGGGATAGCAGCAATTGTCAGGATGCTGCAAGACTGGGCACATTTTCATTGTTTTGTACATAGTGTCCCTGCTAGTAGAAATACACTCAATAGCAGCTAACCACAATATTCATTAAGGGCATTGGTCTGTACTTTTCTCTCTTAATGATACCTTTGCTTATCTTTGGTGTCAGGGTTATGTTGGCTTCACAGAATGAAGTATGAGGTATTCTTTCTTTTCTGTGTTCTGCAATAGTTTGATTAGAATTGGTGTCCAGTCTTACCTGAATGTTTGGTAGAATTCTCCAATGAATCTGTCTAGGCCAGGGCTTTGTTTATTGGTAATTTATTTGTTTGTTTTTTTTATGGGAGTATCTTCTTTTGTTATGTGTCTATTCAAATTTTGTACCTCTATTTGTGACAGGTAAGGTAGGTAGTGTGGTTCTAGAAATTTGTCCATTTCTTTTAGGTTTTCAATTTTGTTGCTGTTGTTATTGTTAGGTGCAGTCAGGTTTTTCCGACTCATAGAGACCCCATGCACAGCAGAACAAATACTGCCTGATCCCGCGTCATTTTCATGATTCCTGCTGTACTTGAGCCCATCATCACAGCCACCGTGTCAATCCATCTCATTGAAGGCCTTCCCCTCTTTCATCAACCCTCTCCACCTTACCAAGCATGACGTCCTTCTCCAGGGAATGGTCCCTTCTGACAACATGACCAACATAGGTGGGACAAAGTCTGGCCATTCTCGCTTCTAAGAAGCATTTCAGCTACACTTCCTCCAGGACAGATCTGTTAGTTCTTTTAGCAGTCCATGGTACTTTCAGCATTCTTCACCAGCACCACAACTCAAAAGCATC
>NW_006921601.1:253746-262581 GCF_000298275.1 Orycteropus afer afer | reverse complement strand
ATGTTATCCATAATTTGTCATGATCCACACAATCAAATGCCTTTGCATAGTCAATAAAACACAAGTAAACATCTTTCTGGTATTCTTTGCCTTGCTCCAAGATCCCTGGATCCCTGCAGCTGACTCCTCTCTAGTTCCTTTAGGTATCTGAAAATTCCTGAGGCCTCAACATGACTGTTTCTTTAAGATTAAGACTGACTTTTCAATTATATTTTCATTCTTAGCATTTATTTGGGAACTCTGGTAGTGTAGTGCTTAAGGCACTTGACTGCTAACCAGAAGTCTGGCAGTTCAAACCCACCAGCCACTCCTCAGAAGGGTGATTGGGCAATATACTTCCATAGTTCTACCACCTCAGAAACCCAAGGAGAGGTTGCTATGAGTAGGGTCTGACTCAATGGCACATATCACCAACAACAACAGCATTTATTTGGGGGTAATAGTGGCTGAGAGGTAGAATTCTGAACTTCCATGTTGGAGACTGATTCTGTATATCCACGTTCTATTCCCTGCCAATGTACCTTGTGTACCATCCCCACTCTCCCATCAGTGAAGGTGCACATGTTGCTGTGATGCTGAACAGGTTTCAGTGGAGATCCTAGACAAATACAGACTGGTAAGAATGGTCGTGTCATCTACTTCCCAAAATCACAAGTATTAAAATGACATATTCCATGCATTCCAGAGGTTTGACTGGCAGCATCCTCTTAGTTCCCCATTTCTAATATAAGCATAAAAAAATTTCTTCTTTGAAGCTTATGCTATTTAATCAAGTCATCTGTCATGCTATAATCTACTTCCTTACACCTCACTATTACTTTAGACATTTGGACTGACTCAGAATTTTCTCATATGTTACAACTTTTGTCAACATTTTGTATGACTTCAGAATCTTTGATCTTCATCCTTTCATACTATATCTATATAGATATATAGATATATATTTTAAAGGATTATTGTCTGCAAGGTTATGTTCAGCATGATCGACTGGTTCCATTGAGATCAATAATGTGTCCATTCATCAGCAGTACCATCATCATCAAAATAAAAAAGCAACTAATATTTATTAAATGCTGAATAGAATATGTGAAATATTTCATTTATACATAAAACAAAGAAAAACGTACCAATATAATTTTTTTTTCCAGTTGTTGTTGTTGTTGTTATGTGCCTTAGAGTTGGACCCAACTCATAGCGACCCCTCCTTGGGTTTTCGAAGCAGTATCACTACGGAAGTAGGATTGCCCAACCTTCCTTCCGAGGAGTGGCTGGTGGGTTTGAACTGCCAGCTTTCTGGTTAGCAGTCAAGTGCCTTAGGCACTATGCTACCAGAAATGCTGAATACAATATGTGAAATATTTCAGTTATACATAAAACAAAGAAAAAGGTACTAATATAATTTTTTTTTCCAGTAAGTAACTAATAATTAAGTAGTATGACAATTTCATAAAGTGACTGGGTGGCAGGCATCAGAATTTCTAATATTTACAATTTAAAAAAAATCTCCAAGGTACACTGCTGTGCTGAAATTAAAATGCATATTACATATATTTCAAACCAAGGTAACTATCCAAAAGTTAAGGAGACACCCTTTCATTTCTCATATTGAGTGTTGGTATCGGTTCTTAACTCATCTTCTTAGTACTATATGGCTCCTTGTTTACTATTCCATTTGCACTCCAATAAGTTTTTAAATGTATACTGAATCATATGTCCCTTCTTCTTAAAAATTATGATTAGTTAGATAGTTTTATGAAATAAAATCAGAACTTATTAATATGATTTACAAACCTTAAAGGACTTTGCTCCTTTTTATCTTGAAATTCTTAGGATAATACAGTTAGTATATCAGCATATATCAGACATTTTTATACCTTGCATTTCTGTAAATGAACTCATGCAATGTTACAAATCAACACTTGTCTACATTCATCTGCATCAAATGCTGTTTCTCATCTGACTTGTTTTGCTGGATAAGACTCTGTCTTCTTTGAAGACGTCACCTTCCATAAGCAGTCTTGACATTCATTCTTTGGTTACTCATTCACCTTGCATTTTCACACACTTATTTTAAGGAACAAGAGACCTTGGTATGACAATGGTAAAGTGCTCAACTGCTAACTGAAAGGTCAGCAGTTTGAATCTACCTACTGCTTCCAGGGAGAAAAGACCTGGCAGTCTGCTTTCATAGAGATTACAGCCAAGGGAACATTATGGGGCAGTTCTACTCTGTCAGATATGGTCACTCTGAATCTGAATTCACTCAACAGCACACATCAACATTTCAAGGAATAGAAAGCATTATGCATTCATCTCTCCATCTAAGTATTTTCAACACTAGGTCTTTGGTGGAAACAACAGTTCTTGCTCACATCTGTATCTGCAGCATCAGAAATATACCTGTCAGATAGATTATGCTCAAAATATTTTTACTGAATAGATGATTTAATGAGACAACCAGTTTGCACCTGTCTGGACAACTCAATTTACAAGCTATAATAATATCACAATATTCCAAGAGTTTGGTTTACCTGATAGGCAGTACATGGTATACGTTGGCTTCCTCAACATATTGCAACTTACGGCTCTATCCACAACTCTCATTAAAACAAAACCAGCACTTTTCCCCCTTAAAGCCAAAACTACCTTGCCATTTTTTTCATCAATAGTCATGACTGTGCATCCACCCTTCCTCTTGACATTGAGTAAATCATTGGAACTCCTGAATATTCTGATTTTTCAAGAAATGAAAATAGCATTATTCAACCAAAGCAGTAATGCATAGTGTTGAAATTTTACCTGCTGCTGAAGCTGTCAAGTAACACGCCTTCTTAATATATTTTATACCCTATTGTATGATAAAAATTTTGTTGTTGTCTGCCATTGAACAGACTTCAACTCATAGCCACCCAATAGGATAGAACAGACATGACACATAGGGTTTTTTTATGCCAAATCTTTATGGGAGCCAACTGCCAGGTCTTTTCTCTTGACAAGCCACTGGGTTGGTTTGAACCACCAACATTTAAGTTACAAACTAAACTCTTAATCATTGCACTGTCAGGACTTCTTATGATAAAAATACCCTTAAAGTATTTGAATGAATTCTCCTCCTCATCCTCTGTCTTTTTCTTTCTTACCCCTGTGGGGAGCATTGGCTTAGGAGTTCAAATTCTTTGAGGAGCTACCAATGAGTGTTCTATACCTCTAAGATTTATCTTAGAAGTGTGTCTTTAGCATGTAAGTGATAAGACTGACCATGAGTAGTAATGTTACCAGTGGATTAAGGGAGATATCATCATAAATTCTGCACTTACTCCCCAAGACGTTAACTGACTGAATGGCAGATCTCTCTATACACAGTTTCTACTGAGCCTTTATTGAGGATCTTGAATCCAGACCCTCAGTTAAGAAACCGAGTGCTTTCCAGCTTGATAAATCCTGGGAGCTTATTTTCATAAGGGTTTTAGGAACCAATGAAGTACTCTTCTCATTAAGACTCCAGTTCAAGGTGAATACAGTTTCTCTACTGAAAATCAGTCATAAACATACAAACTGATATGGTTGTAACACCCTATTTTTCAGAAGCAAAAGCAAAGAACTAAGATAAAAACCATTCCCAACTTAGTGGCAGTGGACTCACATAAACTATAACAACATATGAGAATTCCAGTATAAATTAGACATGACGATAGTTGAATCTACAATTGTTTCATGAAGTGTCTGATTTATGCCTGCAGTGTTCAATACATTTAAATGTTATAGCAAATACATTGGATTTTAGCTTTTAAATATAATTTCTCTAAAATAAATTGAAATTGAAAATTTAGTTGTTCAATTATACTACCAACATTTCAAGTGCCCAGTGCCCATATGTGGCTATTGCTCTATGTTGGTCTATATTACCATATATTAGTGAATGTCTTCACCAATTTAGAAAGTTCTATGGAAAAATGTTGGTCTATATATTTATCACACCATTCCTGTGAGTTGGGTATTTTCCTCATTTTTAAGATTAACTAACTAAAACTCAGAGAGTTACAGAAACTTTAAATCATCCAATTGAAATTGGAAGACATGGGATTTGAATCCAGCTCAGTTTTGCAGAAACAAAACTAGTTGAAACTCTACTTGGGGTACATTAACCGTATTTACACTCTCCGATTATGGTCATACTGGTGCAGCTATCTAAACATGCTCTGGTACATATATACAAATCAGCAGTTCATGCATAATTTAAAGATGGAGTCACCCAATCTAGAGATCCAACATTCACACATGGGCAGTGGGCATAGCCTTTTTTAAGGCAATGCATTTCAAGACATAAGTTAAAATGAGACTTGTCTGTAGCTGATGCTCTGATTAAAATTATATTGGTTTGGTAAACAGGGATCATAGACTCAGAACTCTGATAAAGTTGCTGTTATGTGTTTATTTTTGTCTGGTGGCATAATGTCTTAGGCATTTGACTGCTAACCAGAAGGCTGGTGGTTCAAACCCACCAGCCACTCTTCAGAAGAAAGACTGGGATCTTCCTTCCATAGAGATACTACCTCAGAAACTCAAGGAGGGGTCGCCATGAGTTGAATCCAACTTGACAGCAGTAAGTTTGATTTTTCGGTTTTATTATTTTTAACATCAGTTATACCAAAAAAAAAAAAAGAAAAAAGAAAAAAAAAAGAAACACCCAAACTCACTGCCATTGAGTCAATTATAACTAATGCCAAACTCCTTTGAGTTTCTGAGGCAATAGTACTTTACGGAAGTAGTTTGCCCAGTGTTCCTTCCATAGAGTGGCTAATGGGTTTGAACCTCCAGCCTTCTGGTTAGCATTCAAATGCCTTAGGCACTACAGCACCAGAGCTCCTTTACACCAATCATATCAGCGTAATTTTAGAGAAAATAGTTTGAGTATTCTCCTACGAATCTGTTGGGTCTTGACACTGTAGATGATGGGATTCATCAACAATGGGAAAAGGATGTAGATGTTGCCCATCAGGACATGGACAACAGGGGACAGGTGCTTGCCAGAACGGTGCACCATTGTTAGGCTGATGACAGGGATGTAAAACACAAGGACACCACAGACATGGATGCAGGTCTGAAATGACTTAGCTGCTCCTTCTGGGAGGCAATTGCGAGAATTGATTTAATAATCAAGATGTAGGAGATGAGGATAAGTACAGCATCCAACAACAGTGTGCAGGTGACCAGCATCAAGGCATAGTAGCTCTTGAATCTAATATCTGAGCAGGCTAGACGTAGAAGGTCCTGGTGCAGGCAGAAAGAATGAGAGAGGATGTGGGGACGGCAATAGTGAAAGAGTTTCAGACGGATGATGGCAGGTGTAATGAAGAAGAAACTCCTTCCAAGTATGGTGAGCCCAATTTTGATAATCCTGGAGTTAGTCAGGATGGAGGAATAACGCAGTGGGTTGCAAATGGCAATATAGCGATCAAAGGCCATAGTAAGGAGGACAGAGGACTCCATGAAGGACAGACCATGAATAAAATAGGACTGAACAATGCAAAAATTTAAGCTGATTTCTTGAATGAGCCCCCACAGGATGCCCAGCACTGTGTGCACTGTGGAGAGGCCCATGCATAGGTCAGTGAGGGCCAGCATGGCCAGGAAGTAGAACATGGGCTGGTGTAGGCTTGGTTCAGTCCAGATCACATGGAGCACCATGCAATTTCCCAAAAGTACTATGGCATAGACGGAGGAGAAAGGGATGGAGAGCCAGGGATATTGGTGCTCAAGGCCAGAAAATCCAGTGAGCAGGAAGGAGGAAGTATTCACACTGGGGCTCCCAGGAGCCAGCATTTTACAACTGAGGTACTCATTCCAGGAAACAAGGAGTTTCTCTTCAAAGGAAATGCTCCAATTCAAAAAAGAAGAACAAAGTTTCTAAGTCAATATAATCAACATAAAGGTTAACAAAACTTTTAACATAATTGACCAGATGACCAGCTCTCTTCTTCAGAAGCATATCAGTGTAATTTCAGAGAAAATAGTTTGAGTAGTCTACTACGAATCTGTTGGGTCTTGACACTGTAGATGATGGGATTCATCAAAGGTGGGAAAAGAATGTAGATGTTGCCTAGAAATCTTCTCCTGATACCATTTCAAAACCATTATTCATCTACTATCAGGGTATGGAGCTATTTTTCAAAGATACATTTAAAAATATATAGATAAGAATAGGTAGTGAATTTTCAAATATGATGGCTGGGACATTTTCCCAGTCATCTTGGTGAGAATGGTACATATGAAAATTGAGAGATAAAGTTCTTAAAATAATCATTATTTTCCATTCATTATGCATTTGAAGAGTAATCTTTGTCCTTTCCTGTCATAAACCCATGAAAATAGTCACTTTTACCCATCATTTTTCATTTCTTCCTCTCTCCAAGCATTTTTAACCCCTAAATAGTACTTTTGAAGGATACTTCTATTTTCTCTCTCTCCAGCTGGCATAGACTGAAATTATTTTTCTTCCTCACCCATAGTCAGGGAAGAATATTTATGCGTGAAACCTTGGCCAAGGATTCTCATAGGTGCTTTGTACCCATGAGATGTTAACTTCTCCGTGGAGCTCTTGTAACAGAAAGACTTATTTTGAAGACCGTTACCTCTGACATCAGCCTAACATTCTCCACACATTTATTCATTCAATCAAACCCTTGGGTAACTATGCATTGAATATGTATTTTTAAAATATATTGAGTCTTGTTTTCTCTTCCTTAGACCCTTCCTTCTAAAGATCAGAAGATAGCTAAATAGCTAAGTTTAGAATTAAAACAGGAAAAAAAAAAGCTCATTACTGCAAAACTGATTGGATCTTTCTTCATATGCTTCCCTGTTTTGAGATCCGGTCCTGGTATTGACCACAAAAGATTTGAGAGCTCTTGTAATCTTGTTGTTGCTAGTTGCCACTGAGTCATAACTGACTCAATGCGTGTCAGAGTAGAACTGAGCTCCACAGATTTTCTAGGTCATGCTATTTAAACAGCTGATCACAAGGCCTGTTTTCTGAGGCATCTCTGAATAGGTTCAAACAGCTAAATGTTTTAGCTAGTGGTCAAGCACATAACTGTTTGCACCACCCAAGGACTCTTACGGTGTAAGTGGATTTTAAATATCCATACTGGCATTTGTGTTTGATCTAATTACTCCAGCATGTTAAAGTGGTTTCGTGTTCTGGCTTCCTTTTAGATCTTATTTTTCATCTTTGTCATACTAGCCTCACCAGGCAGGTCTCAAAGCTAATCTTATTTTCAATGTATAACTTCATCCAGCTACTCAAAAAAAAACATGGTCTCAGCTGTGGCACGTCCCCTCCATCCCTGCCTGATTCCTTCTGGGGGTCTGTCTGTTCTTACTTGAATTTTAATGCCCCTCTGAACATTGAGGAGCTTAGCTCACCATTTTCAGTAAGTTTGCCCCATTGAGTACTTGGAGATTTTCACTTTGCAGAAGAATTTGTTGACCTTATGAACACTGATGTTTCATGCCTCCAAATCACCATTTCTCTTCCATCATAAAGATAGATTTTTCACCACATGTTTTCTCAGTCTAGGATATTCATTTTCCTCCAACTATTTTCTTCCCTTTTTGAAACTCTCACATTTTTTCCTTTGAGTCTCAATCATCATTTTTTGAGAAATTCGTTAAGCAAGTCATGTCATATATATCCATTATTTTGGTAACATGAATCTATCTCATATAACCTTTAAATTTATAATTTGATATTTATTAACTTAATTTAATGTTGTGTACTGAACGTAGGCTGCCTGAGTGTGAAGACTGTGTCTTTTTTTCTCACTATTTTTCCTAAAATTTTCAACTGCAATCTCTGGCCATCCTCTATGAATTCATAGCACAGCCTGCCTGCTTGATATCTCCATATATGTGTTTAATCTCAAAATTAGAATTATACATATAAAATACTTGTTTTTCCCTAAAATGTGTTCTTTCTCAAATTTTCTGTCACAGCAGCAAATGACTAAACCAATAACACAATTTCTCAAGACAAAAACTCAGGGTCATTGTTGATTTTGCTCTTTCTTTTTATCCATTAAATACTTCATCAGTTTCTACTATTTTCCCCCTAAAATACATTCCTCACTCTGTCTTCTTTTCCTCTATACACTGCAACCATCTTGGACCATAACATCATCATCTGTTGCCCTGACTATTGTAACTATTTATTGACATCTTTATTTTTGCTTTTGTTCTCTGTTATGCATTGAATTGTATCCCCAAAAAATATTTTCCAACTTGGCTGGGCCATGATTCTCAGTATTATGCAATTATCCTCCATTTTGTAATCTGATGTAATTATCCTATGTGTTGTAGATCCTCACTCTATGATGTTAATGAGGCAGTCATGATAATGAGGTAGGATGCAATCTACAGGATTAGTGTGGTGCAGTCAATTATGTGGCATGGCTCTTCTAGCCATGGTTTTTGTGACTCTTACCAGATTACTGGGTGGAGCTATGCAAATGTAAGGTGCTTGTGGCCCACCAAAGGGATTGGATAGCTTGTTAAACTCACTGTCGTCAATTCCATGCTGGTATCTTTAAGGAAGTATATTGTCCAGTCTTCCTTTAGGGAATGGTTGCTGGCTTTGAACCACCAAGCTTCAGGTTAACAGTCAAATACCTTAGGCACTATGCCACCAGAGCTCCTGGGATATCTTGTTAAATAAGGTACATGGCATCCTTGTGGGAATGGGACCATGAAAACAAGGTGTATGGAACCCTAATGTGGGGATTCATCAGTTTTGTAAATCTGCTAGGCTTAAAATGAGTCCTCCTAGAGAAAGAAGAG
>NW_006921601.1:250092-252104 GCF_000298275.1 Orycteropus afer afer | reverse complement strand
TATATATATAAAGACAAATGCAAATATTTTCAAAATGTTGTGTGACCTAAATTTTCATATATTCAGTTACAGGTAAATACATTCACGTGCGACTACTACAAATCTTGCTACCAATCTTGGGTAATTTTACATAAGATTCATATGATATATAGAATAGATGCTGGTGTAGGAATTCTTACAGACTTGAACATCTCTAAAATATTCAAGCATTCTTTGAATGTCAGCATTTGGTAAAAGAGTCTCAGGTTACTTCAGACTTGCTACAATGATATAATCCCAAAGAATATTAACTTTTTAGCAATAAAAGATCAATAAATAATAGAGAATATATATAGCTGAGATGATAGAAAATATGCCACCAGTATTTCAAATATAACCAGGGTCACCACGGTAGACAGATTTCAGTAAGGCTTCCAGAATAGGACAGACTAAGCTGAAAGACTAGACCTCTACTTCTAAAAGAAATTGGCCAGTGGAAACTATGAACATCAGTAGAACACTGATAAATACAATGTTGGGAAATGAACCCCTCAAGTTGAAGGCATTCAAAATACAGTTGGGAAAGAGATGTCTCCTCAAAGTAAAGTCAACCTTAATGATATGGAGTAAAGCTTTCAGGATCTTCATATGTTGATGTGGCAAACTCAAACTGAGAAGATAATAGCTGCAAATGTCTATTAATAATCAAGTGTGGAATGTACAAAGTGTGAATCTAGGATAATTGGAAGTCATCAAAAGTGAAAAAGAACACATAGATTGATATCCTAGGCATTAGTGAGCTGAAATCTACTGGTATTGGCCATTTTGAAATGGACTATCACATTATCCACTATGCTGGGAATGACAAATTGAAGTGGAATGGTGTCACATACATCAAAATGAACATCTCAATTTCTACCCTGAAGTACACACTGCCAGTGATAGTATAGTATCCATATGCCTAAAAGGAAGAACAGTTAATAGGATTGTTTTCAAATTTGTTCACCAACTAATAATGCCAAAGATGAAGAAACTGAGTTTTTTACCAACTTCTGCAGTCTAAAATTTATCAAACATGCAATCAATATCCATTGATAATTGCTGGTGATTGGAATGTAAAAGTGAGAAACAAAGAAGAAGGATCAGTAGTCGGAAAACATGCCTTAATGACAGAAATTAGCCAGAGATCACATGAAAGAATTTTGTGAGTAAACAACTTATTCATTGCAAATACTATTTTTCACCAACGTAAAGTGTGATTATACACATGGAACAGACCTAACCAGATAGAATACACAGGTAACAAATTGACTCCATCTCTGGAAAAATACCATGGAAGAGGTCAATATAATTAGTCTAAACAAAACCAGGGACCAACCGCAGAACAGACCATCAATTGTTAATTTGCAACTTCATGTTGAAGCTGAAAGAAATTAAAACAAGTCCATAAAAGCCAAGGCACAACCTGGAGTATTTCCCACTTGAATTTATGGATCATCTCAAGAATACATTTGATTCATTGGACACTTATGACTGAAGGCCAATTGAATCGTGGGATGATATCAGAGACATCATGCATGAAGAAGGAAAAAGATCATTAAAAAGAGGATGTCAGAAGAGATTCTGAAATTTGCTCTTGAACATAGAGTAGCTAAAGTGAACAGAAGAAATGATGAAATAAAAGAGCTGAATAGATTTCAAATACCAGAGCAGGAAGACAAAGTAAAGCATTATAATGAAATGTACAAAGACCTGGTGTTAGAAAACCAGAAGGGAAAAGCACACTTGGCATTTCTCAAGCTGAAAGAACTGAGTGAAAAACTGTAAGCCTTAAGTTGCAATACTGAAGGAATCTATGAGCAGAATATTGAATAATATGGGACTCACAAAAGAAGTGATGGAAGAAATACACAGTTATATACCAAAAATAATTGGTAGATGTTCAGCCATTTCAGGAGGTAGCACATGATCATGAACAGATGATACTGAAGGAAAAAATCCAAGCTGCACTGAAGGCATTGCTGAAAAACAAG
>NW_006921601.1:239096-249462 GCF_000298275.1 Orycteropus afer afer | reverse complement strand
TATTTGAGAATACTTAATAGTGGTCACATGGAACCTTTACATAGACCAAGAGTTGGTCTTGCAAACAGAACAGGGGCACGCTGCATGGTTTAAAGTCAGGAAAGTTGTGTGGCAGGGCTGTATCCTTTCATGATACTTATTCAATCTGTATGCTGAGCAAGTAATGTGAGAAGCGAAAGAACACAATATTATTTGGAGAAGCTGGACTATATGAAGAAGAATGCAGCATCAGGATTGGGAGAAGACTCCTTAACAACCTGGGAAATGAAGATGACACAAACTCGCTTGCTGAAAGTGAAGAAGACTTGAAGAACTTACTGATGAAGATCAGAGACTACAGCCTTCAATATTGAATAATTACACAGCAACATAAAGAAAAAAAAATCCGCACAAATTGATCTATAAGCAACATCATAACAAATGGAGAAAAGACTGAAGTTGTCAAAATTTTCATTTTACTTGGATACACGATCAACATCCATGAAAGCAGCAATTAATCAAAATCAAATGATGCATTGTATTGGGCAAATCTGAGGCAAAAGACCACCTTAAAGTATTAAAGAGCAAAGATGCCATTTTGAAGACTAAAATGTGCCTGATCCAAGCCACTGTCTTCAATAGCCTCATATGCATGTGAAAGCTGGAAAACAAATAACAAACACAGCAGAAGAATTGATTCATTTAAATTACAGTGTTGGGTAAGAATATTGAATATACCATGAAGTGCCAGAGGAACAACAATGTGTCTTGGAAGATGCACAGCCAGGACGCTTCTTAGAAGTGAGAATGGCCAAACTTCGCCTCTCGTACATTGATCTTTTTATCAGAAGGGACAAGTCTCTGGAAAGGGGAGTCATGCTTGATAAAGTACAGGGTCAATGAGAAAGGGGCAGATCCTCGAAGATCGACTGACACAACGGCTGTAGCGATAGATAGGAGGGTAGCAATGAATTTAAGGATAGTGCAGGACAGGTTCACTGTGAGTCAGAACAAACTTACTGAACCTAACAATAACAACAATGACACCAAACACAACATAGGCATGCAAAAGCTAGACAATGAATAAGGAAGGCAGAAGAAGAATTGATGCCTTTGAATTATAGTGTTGACTAAGAATATTAAATATACCATAGCCACTCCTCGGAAGGAAGGCTGGGCAATCTGCTTCCGTAGTGATACTGCCTCAGAAACCCAAGGAGGGGTTGCCACGAGTTGGGTCTGACTCCACGGCACATAACAACAGCAACAACAACATGTAGGTTCAGTATGAGTGAGAACCCACTCTACAACACCTAACAACAAAAACAACATTTTGAGAGGTAGAATGAGAATCATAAGAGGGTAATCTTGATGAAGCCAACAAATTAGAGTTTCAAGAGAGAGGAGGTCATGCATGTCAAGTGTTCCCTATGTTCCCACGTCATTAACAACAAAAACAAAACCTAGTTTTCTAACACATCATGTTCATATTCAGTGTGCATGATGTTTCCTTCTGAATTCTCAGCAACTAGAACAACGCCTGGAATAAAATATGTATTGATTGATTGTCTCTTCTAAGGACAAGTAGTACTGGATTTAACTCTTGAGCAGTGATATGACTATGACATCTCCTCCTGCACTTTTTCTGGAATGTGGACTTGAAAAGAAAATTAGGGATCACGTTGAACAAACCACACTTTCAGGAGAATCTTTTTTTTTATGTCTTGCAGTTCAAATTGACCTGTGTTCTAGACATCTGTATGCTTTTCCTCTCATTTGGGAATGATTTTTCATTGGTCACATGGTGTCTTTTTGCAACTAGGAGGAATAGAGTTGGCTCTGAAAATCAGTTTCTTTATAACTCAATTGAAAAGAAAAAAAAAATTAATTGCCAAAATAATCCTCATTTTTGCTTGTTCTTTCAACATAATTATTTAATGAGACTTAATGTGTGTTCTGGTTTGGGCAATAAATTACATGGTCACCTCGATAGGTCTTTCTTTCTAATGATCAGTGCCTGTTCATCACTACCAGGGGACAAAAGAACTCCATTGATTTTGTGTTTTCTCAAGGATGCATAGAAGCAGCTTTGTGTTAAAACAGGATAGTGTATGTAAACAAACCCACTGCCATCGAGTCAGGTCCGACTCACAGAGACCCCTCCTTGGGTTTCCACGGTGGTATCACTACGGAACTAGATTGCTCAACCTTCCTTCTGAGGAGTGGCTGGTGGGTTTGAACCGCCAAATGCCTTAGGCACTATTAGTTATACTGAAGTAAGCATTTCAATTACTTTATTATAAATACTTAATCTGTAACACAATTAAAATAAAACCCATTCCAACTCATAGTGACCCTGGAGAATAGAGTAGAACTACACCATAAGGTTTTCAAAGCTATAAATATTTACAGAAACAGATTGCCAGGTCTTTTCTCCCACAGAGCTGCTGGTGGGTTCAAACTGTTGACCTTTCAGTGACCAGCTGAGCAGTTAACTAATGTGCCACCAGGACTCCTTACAAGAAAAATAGTTCCTTCAAATTTCCAGAATAGTCAACCTAGTTCTTCCCCTTAATTTAAAGATCAGACATCATATTGCATTGAGCAAACCTGCTGCAAAAAGGCCATTTTAAAGTGTTGAAGAGCAAAAATGTCACTTTAAAGACTAAGTTGCACCTAAACCAAGCCATGGTATTTTCAATCACCTCATATGCATGTGAAAGCTGGACAATGAAAAAGGAAGGCCAAAGAAGAGTTAATGCCTTTGAATTATGACGTTGGCAAAGAATACTGAAAATATCATAGAGTTCCAGAAGAATGAACAAATCTGTCCTGGAAGAAGTACAGCCTCCATGCTCCTTGGGAGTGAGAATGGCAAAATGTTGTCTCACTACTTTGGTCATGTTGTAAGAAGGGACCTTCACTGGAGAAGGATATCATACTTGCTAAAGTGGCAGGTCAGTGAAGATCCTCAAGAAGATGGATTGACACAGTGGCTGAAACGATGAGCTCAGGTACAGAAAGGATTGTGGGAATGATATAGGACCAGGCAGTGTTTCCTTCTGTTGTACATAGGGTCTCTGAGTCTGAGAGGACTTGACAGTAGCTAACAACAACATGTGTATTTTGGGTTTGGCAATAAATTACCTGGTCATCTCTTATACCAAAACCAAACCAAATACACTGCTGTCTAGCCAGATTAGACTCATAGCTACTCCTCCTTGGGTTTCTGATGCAGTATCACTACAGTAGATTTCCCAACCTTCCTTCTGAGGAGTGACTGGTGGATTTGACCCATCAACCTTCTGGTTAGCAGTCAAATGTCTTAGGCACTACACCACCAGAGCTCCTGGTCATCTCTTATAGGTCATCTCTTTGTTGTTATGAACCATCATATTATAGGTCATTTGTTTTCTAATGATCAGTGCATGTTGCTCACCACCAGGGGGCAAAAGAACTCCATTGACTTTGCCTTTATTCAAGGATGCATAAAAGCATAGGGAGCTCTGGTAGTGTAGTGCCTATAGCTTTTGACTGCTAACCAAAAACGTTCAGTTCAAACCCACCAGCCACTCCTTGGAAGGAAGATTTAGCAATCTGCTTCTGTGGAGATACTGCCTCGGAAACCCAAGGAGGGGTCTCTATAAGTCAAATCGACTCCCCAGTAGTGTTTTTTTTTTTTTTTTTAACAGCTGAGTGGTTAACCAATGAGCCACGAGGTCTCCTTCCAATAAATATAGTTCCTTGACATTCCTAGAATAGTCAAGTCAACCTAGTTCATCCTCCCTTTTTTTTTTTTTAATGATAAAGACACTTATATGAATTTCTAAGAAATTCGGTACCAAACTACAGCTGCTAGGCCCCATCCAATAACTCTCAAAGGAGTTTCTATTACCCCAATGGAGTCATCTATGTAATTGCCATCTCATCTACTTCTCTTGTTCTATGAATAAGAATAGTTTTGCTAGCAATAAAAAGGAAATTCTATATCAAATCAGCAAAATCATCAGAAAAATAAGTGTCTTGTGACCTATGAAACTGATGGTGAAAACATAGTTATATTTACATCTGGAATCAAGATACAGATGTAGAGATATGGAACTTCACATCACTGTAATAATCTTTACATACTTGATTAAATGTCAGGTGTGTAAAGATTATTATGTAAAGGTAGTGTTTTGGTTACCCAGTGCCTCTCTGACAGGAATATACCACAAATGGGATGATGGCCTTGAAAACAGGAGTTTATTCTCTTACAGCTCGGGAGGCTAGAAGTCTGAGTTCCAAGTGCCAGGCTTTAAGGGCTGTGTGAAAGTCCCTTGACCTTGGGCTTCAGCTCTGCCTCTTGCTCCCAGCCTACTGAAGCTAGAGACATCTCTTCACCCAGGCAGCTACTGGCTGCTGAGGCTAACAAGCCCAAGGTCAACAAAGAAAATGGCACAGTCCCAATGTTACCAAACCACACAGCAGGCCATTAATTTAAGGCCACTGAAAGTCCCAAGGTCGGCAGAGCATGGCAGGCTGCTAAACAACGACATGACTACATGCAGGGTTCAAGCATGCTATAAGCTAGAGACCATTTTCCAAGGCTTCTTACATACAGGAAGCAGACCATGTCCCTAGGGCAGCTACTCAGCTGCTCACAGTAGATTCCACCACGGAGTTGATTACCGGTCTCGTCATGGGGAACACTACTACATCCAGCTGTCCAGTCACTCAACCAGGCCTAGCCAAGTTGACCCACAAACTGAACTACCACAGGCAGGGAGGGGAATAATTCATGGTGTTTCACCAGGTTGTTATTGGTAAGAAGGTAAGATGGTTGAGTACAGATGAATAGACTTTCCTGTAGTGCTTAAATGAAGCAATCTGTGAATAATATGTCCCCTTCCTAATCCAAGACTCACTTGATAGACTAAGTTCTACTAAAATGTTTCGGGTAATGGATTTTTGGATTGTGTGAGTACAAGTCATCTTTTATTTATATGTTTATTGGGCATTTTCATTAGTGTGAAATTAGAGCAGCTATAAAATTGTACATAGATATACATAAGAAGCTCTGATTACACAGTGGTTAAAACATTTGTCTGCTAATTAAAGGTCATCAGTTCAAACCCAGCAGCCAGTTTTGTGGGAAAAAGATAATAAAGTCTGTTCCATAAAGATTTATATCCTTAGAAACCCTATAAAGCAGTTCTACTTTATCCTGTGGGGTCACTATGAATCAGGATAGACTTGAAGACAGTGAATATATATACCAAAACCAAACTCACTTCCATAGAGTCAGATCCTACTCATAGTGACCCCTCCTTGGGTTTCCGAGACGGTATCTCTAGGGAAGTAGATTGATTGCCCAACCTTCCTCCTGAGGAGTGGATGGTGGGTTTGAACCACCAGCCTCTGGTTAGCAGTCAAATGTCTTAGGCACTATGCCACCAGAGCTCCTGAGAATATATATGTAGAACATTTATTTCCTGAGGCACTTGATTGCTAACCAGAAGACTGGTGGTTCAAGCACACTAGCAACTCCTTGGAAGGAAGGATGTGCAATCTACTTCTGTAGTGATACCACCTCGGAAACCCAAGGAGGTGTCACTAGGAGTCGGGGATGACTTGACAGCACATAACAACAATGACAACAGCATTTATTTATTTATTTGGGGACATACTGGTTTAGGATCCTGGGTTCAAATTATATGATTAAGACTATGTTGTTGTTGTTATTACTACAGTTAAAAAAAAATAGTGCCTCAAATCATGAGCTTATAGATTATTGCTTAAAAGTCATATGTGATTTATTGCAATACTTTTTTTAGTAATACTTTGTTGCGTTTTAACTGAAAGTTTACACAACAAATTAGATTCCTCTTTAACAATTTTTATACAAGTTATTCCATGCCATTGGTTACAATTTTGACAATGTATCAGCATTCTCATTATTTCCATTCTGTTTGTTTTGTTTCCATTATTTCACTTCCCTTCCCATCTTTCCTTCTCATTTTTGCTTTTGGGTAAATGTTGACTATTTGGTCCCATATAGTTAATCTTTTAAGGGAACACATTACTCATGAGTGATGTTTATTTTGTAAGCCAATCTATTATGTCACCTAAAGGGGACCTGCAGAACAGGTTCAATTACAACTGCAAAGGGTATCTTAGGGCAACAGTCTCGGAGGTTACTCCAGTCTTTATTGGTCCAGTAGATCTGGCCTTCAGGAATTTGAGTGTTCTACATTTTTCTCCCATTCTATCCAGGACTTTCTGTTGTGTCACTGGCCAGAACAGTCAGTAGTAGTAGTCGGGCACCATCTAGTTCTTGTGGACTCTGGTTAGAAGAGGCTGTGGTCCATGTGGACTATTAGTCTTGTGGAAGAGTTTCTTCTTTGAGCCTTTCATTTCCTTCATTCTCTTTTACTTGAATAGTAGAGACCAATAGTTATATTGTCTCACAAGAATTTAAGGCCCAGACTCTACACCAAACTAGGGTGTAGAATATTATCTTTGTGAACATTATCTTTATGAGTTATGCCAATTGACTAAGTTGTTTCCCAAGATTATCGTCCCAAGCCTTTTGACCCAGTAAAGCAGTCCCACAAGTTGTTTGGATATATTCAAGGAGCCTTCATAACTGTGGCCTCTATGTGTTTTGTTATGTATGTAACACCCACAAACATGTCTATACATATGCTCACAGATACACCTAAACATAACATGCATTTACTTGTATATGCCTTCCTACACACATATATGCATCCCTATCTACTTACGTAACCACACACATATTTTGTAGTTTTTTCTTTTACTGTTTTTGATTAATTGTTTATGTTATATACCAAATTTTTTTTTTTTCCTCATGTACTTCTAAATGTCTTTATTTACCTTAGTGAAGTTGTGCTGATTTCACTTATAGTTGGGATTGCCTTTCCCATTACCAAAAGTAGTAGAGATATAGATAGGTTAGATAGATTATAGATAGTTCTGCTATCTATAAAGTGATTCCACTTCCTCTTTCTCCATCCCTTTGCAACCATCAAAGAACTTTGCTTTCTGAGTGTGTATCCATTCTTGACCTTCTATAATAGTAGGGCCATACAAATATTTGTCCTTTTGTGATTCACTTATTTCACTTAGTATAAAGTCTTCCAAATTCATCCTTATTATAAGATGTTTTGTGGACTTCTTATTGTTCAAAGTATTCCATTTTTTTGTTTATACCACAATATGTTTAGCTATTCATATGTTGATGAGCACTTAGATTATTTTCATCTTTTTGCTATCATGAATGATGCTGCAATGAACTTAGGTGTGTATATGTCTATTTGTATCTCTGCTCCTATATCTCTAGGATATATACATAGGGATGGGATTGATGGATCATAAGGTATTTCTGTTTCTACTTTTTTATGGAAGCACCATATTATTTTCCACAGTGTTTGGACCATATCATAATCCCAACAGCAATGTGCAAGAGTTTAAATCACCCCATAAGCCTTGCTAGCATTTTTTTGTTTTCTGTTGTTTTGATCATTGCTATTTTTTAAGGGTGTGATGATATCTCATTGTAGTTTGTATTTTCATTTTTCTAATGGTTAATTATAACAAGCATCTTTTTGTGAATTTGTTGGCCGCCTGAATGTCCTCTTTGGTGAAATGTCTGTTCATGTCCTTTGCCCACTTTTTTTTACTTGATTGTTTGTTTTTTTTATCATTATTGATGCTTTCTATATACTTTAGAGACTAGATCTTTATGAGATTTGTCATTACCAAAGACATTTTTCCCAGTCTGTAGATTCTCTTTTTTATAAGCATAAGTTTTTTCATTTTTAAGAGATCCCGGTTGTCTAATTTATCAGTCATAAATTCCTTCATTTTTAGTTTCATTTAATAGGCTATTTGTGCCAAAAATTAGGTCTTGTTGTTTTGACCCTATATTATCTTCTAGGAACTTTTTATAGTTTTAGCTTCAACATTTAGATCTTAGATCCATTTTGAGTTAGCTTTTGTACCTGGTGTAAGGTATGAATGCTGATTTTTATGAACATGGATGTTGAGTTTTATAACCATTATTTTTAAAAGATATTGTTTGTGGAAGAATTATTCTGGGAAGAAAATGGAGGTAAAGCTGAATTTGCTTTATTGGTGAGTACACAGTGACCTAATGTGCAAAGCATAGGAAGAACTTGGAGGACTTAGGCCTGGGAAGGTGCTGCCTGATCATTCTGTATGGTAGAATTAGGCTTTCACTTTCTAAGTGTGATGATGTATGTAAAGAGATCATCCTGGAGCCTGGGTGCCTGCAGGCTGCCTTAAGGGAGAGGATCCATCGTGTTGAAGGTTGACCCAGTGACATTAACACCTAATGGGAGGTTAATGGTTTGGAAGTATATATTAAAGTTGACCACTTGCATACCCTAAAACCCAGAAATTTCCAGAAATGCATACATATGTGCACAAAAAATGCACAAGAATCTTCATATCAGCATTATTCATTACAGTCAAAAGCTATAAATAACGTAACAGTAGACTCAATAAATATATCATGGTAGATATAAGAAATGAAATACTACACAGTAGTGAAAAAGAATCAACTAGTTATATCAACAACATGAATGTATTTCACAAACATAATGTTGAATAAATAAGAGACAAAGAACATGCTCTTTTATGGTTGCTGTTTGCTTGATATATATTTTTCCATCCTTTGATTTTTAGCTTATTTTTGTCTTTGTGTCTAAGGTATATCTTGTAGACAGACTATGGGTCATGTTTCCTTATACATTCTACTACTCTCTGTCTCTTGGCAGGTGTATTTAATCCATTTACATTTGCTGTATTTATTGATAGGTATAAATTTACTGCTGCCATTTTGTGCTTTTTGGTTGTTCCATATATTTTTCTGTGCTGAGCTCATTTTGTTTATGGATGTTTCTTATTAGTTCCTTCATTGTTATTGTTTTAGTGTTTTCTGAGACTTTATGATTTTCTTTTTTCATTTTTCTGTGAAAGTTTTGTAATTTTCTTTGAGGTTATTATTCACTTTGAGGTTATTTTATTTATTATTTTATTTATTTTCTTTGAAGTTATTATTTACTTCACTATTGTGTAGTATTTCACACAATTTATTATTATCTTCCAAAATGTAAAGCAATCCATTCTATCTTGATTTCCTCTCCATTTAGAAGTTCTGTACTACATCATTTATTCTCTGTTTTTGCTTTGTAGATATCATCATTTACAAATTGACATCTCTGGTTCTTTATTTTCCATCTTGTATTTTTATTTTTAATTTTGATATTTCTATATCTGCATTGATTTCCTGGTGATGTTGCTATATGTCTTAATCTCTGGTTGTTGTCTACCATTGGTGGTTCTAGGTCCACAGGACCCCTTTAGCATTTCTTGTAATGTTGGTCTGGTCTTTGCAAATTTCTCTTAATTTCTGTTTATCTGGGAACATACTAATTACACCATCATATTTAAAAGACAATTTTTTTGGATATGTAATTCTTGTTTGGCAATTTTTTTTCTTTCTGTGTTTTATATATCATCCCATTGCCTTCCTGCCTGCATTGTTTCTGCAGAGAAATCAAAGCTTAATCTTATTGATTCTCCTTTGTAGGTGATTTTTTCATTTTTCCCAAGCTCCTTTCAAGATTTTTTCTTTGATATGTTTTGATGATTTTGTTTTGGGGTCTATCCTGTTTGGAATTTGTTGAGCTTCCTTGATTGTATCTTTCCACTTTTCATGATATTAGGGAACTTTTCTTCCAACAAATCTTCAACAATTTTCTTGGTGCTTTTTTGTCTTTTCCTGTTCTGGAGTTCCAATCACAAGTAAATAATTCCTCTTCATGATCTCCCAAATGAAACTTTCCTCATTTTGTTTAATTGCTTTTTCTGATTGTTACTCCAATAGATTGGTGTTGAGAGATTTGTCTTCAATCACACTAATTCTGTATTCATTGATTCAATTCTACTCTTTTGTTCTTCCAATTCATAATCCATTTCTCAAATTTTAGCATTAATTTTTGGGCTTTTAATTGCTGTTTTTGTATGGTTTCTAATTTTCCATTATTTTTTCAATTTGTTATTTTCTTTTTTTATTCTTCCAGAATTCTGCCTGTGTTATTTGGTTCCTGCTCCAGTCAGAATGCTACTTTCAGTAATTCCAAACAGCCACGCTGTTCTGGTTAGCAATTTACCAGTTCCTTGTTCACTGGTTTCATTCAGTCTCTTCCTTTCATCAGTATTTGATCTACTTCTTTTTCCTTTCCTTTGAAGCTCTGGCATCCAGCATTGTCATCATTAGCTGTTTTCCTTGCTCCTTTCAAGACTATGTTGTGGAACGTCTGGATAGTGTGTCTGCCTAGTCTCCCATCTTGGATCC
>NW_006921601.1:231378-238996 GCF_000298275.1 Orycteropus afer afer | reverse complement strand
AGTTTTTTTCTATTTTAATTTTTTTCTCTTTGACTCAAGAAATTTTTGTTTGGGGATGTTAACTATTTCTCTGCATGCACTTTAAAAAAGTGTTTTATTTTGCCATTTACATTTTAGTTTTCATATGAGATTTTATATTTAACATATCGGCCTTTTCAAATGTTAATATTGTCAAATGAATCGGTCTCACTATTTATGGTTTCTACTTCAGGTAAATAATCAACTACCTTCTTTTATCTCTAAGATTATATATGTTCCCCATACATTTTTTTGCAGTGTCTTCATGATTTTACTTTAACATTTATCTCTGTAGTTGGTTGTGATCTAGGTAGTAAGAGAAGTATCTCCATTTATTATTTTGGAAAGAGTTAAGTAGTTGCTCAATCACTATTTTTTGAGAATTCCTTTTCTGATTATAAAGGCCACATATTTATAAACCGAACTATTATATTTCATCATGATCTAATTTTTTAGCTTTCTATTCATTTGACTTATCATCTAACTTGCATAAAAACATTGTTGTATTAATATCATTAAAAATTGAGTAAATGAAGACATTTCAGACAAACCAAAAATAATTTACTTATTTCTAGCAAGAAAAGGTAATAATAAAGAGTTCTTGAAGAAGAAGGAGAATGACTTTAAGTGGAAAGTTAGAGGTGTAGGAAGGTATGGAAAGAAATATGCAAATAATTACAAGTATTTCTTCACTACTTAAAGTAATAATAATAGAAAAGGTAGGGAGCAAAAGTATGTGAAATATCTAAACTATATTACAACAATGATTGAATGGGGTAAAATGGAGATAAAGTATTCAAAGTAAATTGATTACCTAAAAAAATGATAAAATGACAAATGCTATTTGTGTCTTTAAGTTCAGGATGCAACTGAAATAGTTGAGTTGTATACTTTTTTTTTTTTTTTTTGTTTAGTTCTATTTGTGTGATCTGTTTTATGAAAATGGTGAAATTGCTCCAATAAATGGCATAAAAGAAAATCTAGAAAATATCTTTAGTGAATGGTACAACCCAGTAAACTAAAGATTTCTATTCTCCTCAAATATCTTTCGAAATTCAAGAAAATCACACTCAGATAACAGACTGGGTTGTTTAAGGAAACTGACAGAACCATTGTAACATATACATGAAATAATATTTTTAAAAAATACCTCTGATATTTAGACATATTAGGAAGTCATTACATGTATATATACATATAAGTAAGTTGATCCTGGTAGCATAGTGGCTAAAGCACTTGACTGCTAACCAGAAGGCTGGCGGTTCAAACCCATCAGCCACTCCTCGGAAGGAAGGTTGGGCAATCCTACTTCCATAGTGATACTGCCTCAGAAACCCAAGGAGGGGTCGCTATGAGTCGGGGCTGACTCGACGGCACATAACAACAACAACAACAACAAAGTTGATCCTTACACTTAAATGTGTGTGTGTGTGTCTGTAAGGATCAACATTGGGATAGATGGAGACTTCTGAAATAGACCAATGTATTTATGGACCCCTAAGAGGTTGTCCCTGGAGTTCCTGGGTGGTGAGAATGGTTAACACACTCACTGCCAATCAAAAGATCAGTGGTTTGAGTCCAACTCTTTTTATCCCTTTACAGGCAGTGTTGCTTTGTTTTTCCTGTCCATTTAAAGCTCAGAAAACCATCAGTGACTTGACATATGCTATTCTCCCTACCTAGTTTTTTCTTTCTTTCTTTCTTTGTGACAAATATTTAATTACTTTCATGATTCATTTCTTTTTGAGGGCTTCACATTCTGATATCATAAAATTTTATATACTCTTTTATAATTACTCATCAGGTGCTTCAAGCATCATTTCCAAAATTTACCAACTACACTTAGAATTAGAGTGAGGATCAGGAACCACCTGAAATTCATGTTTTCATTTCCAGAATCCAGCATCCCTGAAAGTGGCTGTTTAATGAGGAAAAGAAGTAAAGGTGTGTTACTAATGGTAACATTATGCTAATAGTTTTGGAGTTATAAAAACCAACAGAAGCAAGATACAAAGAAAGCAGAACATTTAGGGCTTTCTGAACAGGAAACAACCTGAGGGAGAATGGAACTTCTATTTTGTGTGAGTCCCACACGTATTTCACTACTAGCAGGCCACTACTTGTAGTGCTGACTGTGAAACAACAAAGGTCACAGAGATCTCAGCACTATAGACTCCTCAGTCACCATTGTTGTGGTGGCAGACAAGGGGTCCAGTGAGGGGAGAGCAAAAACAATCTCTCCCTGCTTCAGACAGACCTCCACAAGATAAAAGAGGACACTAAGGCTACTGCTGATCAGAAGAGTAGAAGCAAGGAGATCAGAAGACCATATAAAAAAGTCTTAAAGACAAAGCATTATCTTTAGGCAGGAGAATTCAATGGAGTTACGGCTGTCAGGTTGTGGTCAAACAGAGAAAGAGAAGACACTTCTGATGAAAGCTAAATAAAATAAGTGATTTGTTATGATCCACACAATTGAATGCCTTTGCATACTCAATAACATATAAGTAAACATCTTTCTGGTATTTGCTTTGAGCCAGGATCCATCTGACATCAGTTATGATATCCCTCGCTCCACATCCCCTTCTCAATCCAGTTTGCATTTCTGGAAGTTCTCTGTTAATATACTGCTGCAACCATTTTTTAATTATCTTCAGTAATATTTTACTTGCATGAGATGTCAGTGATATTGGTCGATAATTTCCACGTTCTGTGGGATCACCTTTCTTTGGAATGGGTACAAATTGGATCTCTTCCAGTTAGTTGGCCAGGTAGCTGTCCTCCAAATCTCTTGGCATAGCAGAGTGAGTACCTCCAGCACAGCATCTGTTTGTTGAAACATCTCTATGGGTATTCCATCAATTCCCAGAGCCTTGTTTTTCTCCAATTCTTTCAGTGTAGCTTCAACCTCTTCCTTCATTACCATTGGTTCTTGACCATATACCAGCTCCTTAAATGGATGATCATATACCAATTCTTTTTGGTATAGTGACTCTGTATTCCATCCATCTTCTTTTGATGTTTCTGCATCATTCAACATTTTTGCCCATGGAATCTTTCAATATTTCAATTCGAGGCTTATTTTTTTCCTCACTTCTTTCAGCTTGAGAAATGTTTAACATATTCTTCCCTTTTGGTTTTCTAACTTCAACTCTTTGCACATTTCATTATAATAATTGACTTTGTCTTCTTAAGCTGTTCTTTGAAATCTTCTGTTCAGCTCTTTCATCTTGTCATTGGGTCCATTTGCTTTAGGTACTCTCCATTCAAGGGCAAGTTTCAGAGTCTCTTCTGGCATCCATTTTGGTCTTTTCTTCATTTCTTGTCTTTTTAATGACCTTTTGCTTTCTTTGTGGATGATGTTTTTGATGTTACCCCACAATTCCTCTGGTTTTTGGTCACTGGTGTTTAATGCATCAAATCTATTCTTTAGATGGTCTCTAAATTCAGGAGGGATATATAACCAAGATCATATTTTGGCTCTCGTCAACTTCTTTTAATTGTCTTCAGCTTCAATTTGAGCTTGAATATGAGCAGTTGATGGTCTGTTCCACAATCAGCTCCTGGCCTTGTTTTGG
The DNA here is from genome assembly GCF_000298275.1 of Orycteropus afer afer. Classification (NCBI taxonomy): domain Eukaryota; kingdom Metazoa; phylum Chordata; class Mammalia; order Tubulidentata; family Orycteropodidae; genus Orycteropus; species Orycteropus afer. Next base: position 235,400 of record NW_006921601.1, on the reverse strand, counting down.
CTGAAGATATTGCACTTCTGCATTGCCTCTTGCCACAAATGTAGTCAGTATGATTCCTGTGTACTCCACCTGGCAAAATCCACATGTATAGCCACCATTTGTGTAGTTGAAAAAAGGCATTTATAATGAGTAAGTCGTTGGTCTTGCAAAATTCTATCATGCAATCTCCTTCATCATTTCTATCACCAAGGCTATATTTTCCAACTACCAGTGATTCTTCTTTGTTTTCAACTTTTGTATTCCAATCACCAGTGATAATCAACATGTCTTGATGGCATGTTCAGTCTATTTCAGACTGCAGAAGTTGGTAAAAATCTTCAACTTCTTCATCTTTGGCTTTGGTGGTTGGTGCATAAATTTGATTAATAGTAATATTAACTGCTTTTCCTCATAGGCTTATCGATATTATCCTATCATTGACAGCACTTCAGGATAGATCTTGAAACATTCTTTGTGATGATGAATGCCATGCCATTCTTCTTCAATTTGTCATTCCTGGCATAGTAAATCATATGGTTGTCTCATTCAAAATGATGAAACCAGACCATTTCAACTCATTAATTCCTAGGATATAGATCTTTATGCATTCCATTTCATTTTTGACAACTTCCAATTTTCCTAGATTCAACTTCATACATGCCATGTTCCAATTATTAATAGATGTTTGCAGCTGTTTCTTTCTATTTTGAGTCATGCCACATCAGCAAATGGAGGTCCTGAAAGCTTTACTCCACCCACATCATTAAAATAGTCTCTATTCTGAGGAGGCACCTCTTTCTTAGTCATATATTGAGTGTCTTCCAACCTGAGGGACTTATCTTCCAGCATTATATCAGATAATGTTTCTGGGCTATTCATAAAGTTTTTCAGTAATATATCAGTCAGTGTTTCACCACTATAACATTTCCACTGGCCAATTCTTTGAGAAGTGGATGACCTCTTCCTTCTTCCAAGTCTGTCTTAGTCTGAAAGCTCCACTGAAACTTGTCCATCATGAGTAACCCTGTGGGCATTTGAAACATCAGTGGCACAGCCTCCAGCTTCACAGCAACACACAAGCCACCACAGGATGACAAACTGATAGGCAAGTTCATCTCCCTTAGTTTTGGCTCTCCAAATGCTGTCTGCCGCTGCTTCCCAGCCTGCCCTATACGTTCCGGCCCTCCAATTCTAAGCAATGTTAAAGAATTACAACACATCTAATAGGAAGGATGAACTTGGAGGTTGTAAAGCTAAAGAAAATTAGCCAATCAGAAATGGGTAAATGTTGTATGAGACCACTAATATAAAAAGTCAAGAAATATTTTAACACAGAAAGAAACAGTCTTTTATAGTTGCCAAGGAAGGGTGCAAGGGGAAGGGAGGGTAAATTTGTATCTAGAGGGTAGACATATATTAACTTGAATGAAGGAGAAGGCAATATACAATAAGGAGCAGGTCAGAACAAAATGATCAAGACAAGGGAAGACATGGGAGGAACACAAAAGTAAATCGCAAAAGAGGTAAATACTATCATATATATAATTCTGCAATAACATTAATAACAACACTCTATGAGTAGAAACATACATAAATATGCAAAGTGGAAAAGTGATTGGGAATATGACCCCAAATATACATAGGTTTGACATAGGATATTTCTGCATGTGTATTTACGTGTGCTGCAAATATATCCATGAATAAAGTAGAAAATACAGAAAGCAAAGTTATGAAAACTACTTAGCTGTAACCAAATAACCAAACACCTTGAAGGAATGAGTCTCTATGCCTGGAGTCTCAGGATCATAGTTTTGGGGTACATTAAGGTCAAATGACACAGCCTAGTCCACAAAGAAAATGTTCTATATCCTACTTTGATGAGTAATGACTGGAGACTTTTCTAAAGCCATCTAAGGGGTGACTATGGTCTCTGCTGATCCAGATAAAATAAGAGTGAACAAAATCAAAGATGCATGGAAATACTTAGTCCAAAGGACTAATGGACCCTGTGACTAATGGACCTCTAATACCTTCAGAACAGAAGAGCTAGTTGGTGTCTGGTTATCAGTAACAATTGCACTGAATGAGATTACAAAAGGAGATCCGGGGTAGAGTTAGAGAAAAGTGTGGAACACCACCCAAAATCATAAAGAAGTCCAGATACACTGGTGAGAAAGAGACTTGTGAAACCCCCAAGAATATACTTCTTAAACACTATTCAAGCCTGGAACTGAGCACACAATAACTTTCAACCAAAACTGGTTTAAAAAATAAAGTTTATGAAATCTAACTTTCTCTCTCTCTCTCTCTATATATATATTTGATTTTCTTATACTCTATACACACACATACACATCTTTATAATCATCATAAAATAATGAATCCCCCCCCCCCTTAGGTTCATGTTTCACAACTGAAGATGGAATACTGAATTCCACACAATTGGAACACTGTAAGCACTTTCTAGATTACTAACTGTTTGACTTGTGGACAACTTTGACTTCCTTTTTATTATTTTTTTTAATTGTGCTTTGGGTGCAAAATTACTGAGCAAATTTGTTTTGCATTCAACAGTTGTGCACATTTGATTTCATGCCCAGATTACCATCCCTGACCATAACAAGCTCTTCTCCCCTCCCATCCTTGTGATTAGCCCTCCCAGTGCCCTGCTTAACTATGCACTCCTGTCTGTTCAGCTTTCACTCTATACGAATGCTCCCCTCTGGTGCCTCCTGGGTGATTGCTCTAAGAGGTGCATCTCCCTAGAGTAGGTGGGTGCATGACCCTGGACTAGGTGTTCTGCATGTGGGTCTTTCTCTTGGGCAAAGAGCCAATCCATGGGAGTCCAATTTTAGGCCCAAAGGGTAACCTCGGACCATAGTCTTGGGAATTTCCCCAGACTCTCTCTGACCAGTAATTCTGGTCATTTTTGTGTTTTTGAATTTTGTTCTACATTTTCTCTCCCGTGCCATCCAAGACTACAGTTTTGATCCCTTTCTGAGTGGCTGGCATTGATAGCCAAGCACCATCTAGTTCTTCCGGTCTTGGAGTCATAAAGGCTGAGGTCCTCATCGTCCATCTTATCTTTGAACTATTTGTTTCCAGATGCCTTTGATTTTCTTCACTCTTCTTTGATTCAGATGAGAAGAAACCAATAGTTGCATTTTAGGTGGCTGTTTGAAAGTTTTTAAGACCTTAGTCACTACTCACCAAAGTAGATTGTGGAACAAGATTTTTATGTACTATGTTGTGCCAATTGAGCATGATGTCCCATGAAATAAAGAATAATTTTATTGAAAAATAAAACAAACACAAACAAAATCAATAAGAAATGTTAAAAATGTTGAAGGGGGATTTGGAAACATTTCTTTAGATAGTATTGGAAAGTTAATCAAAGCTAGGGTCAAGAGAAGTCATAAATAATATGTGAGGATTGAACTCTTCCAGAATGAGAATAAACAAGAAGTAGGGATTACTTTTAGAGGTGTTATTGGGCCAGGAAGAGAAGAAGAATGGTTCCTTAGAGTAGGATGACTTGATATGGTATAGATTTTGGGCTAAAATGTACAGGCAAGAGAAATACAAAGTAAGGAAACAAACAGTGTGTTGAATAATCATGACTCCTCTAACCAAACCCATTATTTTGTGAGAAATTGTGGGAAATGGATCTGAAAATTAAGGCTGGAGCTATGTTCCAGGTTTGAAGCCCATGGAATCCTTGTAATGTCAATATCCTCTTTGTTCCAAACATCCCTGATCTCTATGACTTAGAAAGAGAATTATTCCATTATACCAAATACCAAACTCATTGCCATTGAGTTGATTCTCACTCATAGCAATCCTATAGGACAGGGTAGATTTGCCCCATAGGATTTCCAAGGCTGTAAATACTAAGGAAGCAGACTGCCTCACCTTTCTCCATTGGAGCAACTGGTGTGCTTGAACCACCAACCTTTTTGCTAACAGCTGAATGCTTTAACCACTGTGCAACCAGAGCTCCTAGCTGTGTATGTTGTTGTTGTTATGTGTCATTGAGTCAGACA
>NW_006921601.1:202237-229478 GCF_000298275.1 Orycteropus afer afer | reverse complement strand
AAATCTCAACCTGGTAGGTCTCAGGGATTTCCTCTCCAATTCTGTTATTACACCACTGAGGAAATGGAGGCCCAGGAAGTGAAAAAGGCATTCACTCTGTGGTTTAGCTTTAGAGTATTTGGATGGTGCTATTTCGGTGTTTCCAGAACATGCAAGATAATTACAAGGACAGAATAAATGAAACATGTCACAATCTAAATATTTCTTCCTTCTTCTGATTTAGATTAAATCCTCCTGGTAAGAAATAAATATTCATACATTCATTTGTTTGTTTCTTTATCTGACCATTTAACCAAATACATGATCATTAAAAACTGAGTAAATATAAATGAAGACTACTCTATGCAACAGTCACTGTATTAGGTTTCAGGGACCAAATGGAAATACAGAGACCTCTTGTTGTAGCAGGAAATATAAACAAGTAAAAGTCGAATGCAACTACAAATTGTGAGTAACCCTTTGGTTTCAAAGCAGTGGCTTCTTTGGGAAACTCTAGAGGGTCAGTTCAGTGTTCCTGCTTGGACTGGTCTGGAAAGTATTTGAGGGGACAGAAAAGTTACTTATGATTTAAGAAGAGGGGTAAGGAACTGGAAAGACATTCTAAACTTTGCTGAGATCGTATGTTTTCCTAAGTTATTAAGAATTCTGTTTTTATAATCATTCTTTGATTCAAATTTACTACCCACAATCCCACATCCACTCATTTTCTCTAAGTATTTCTCTGTGTTTTAAAACTCTCTTCTATTGAAATTTCCTGCTCTATCTTTAAATATTTCTCAATATCTTCTTCTATTTTTCTTTCTAATTTACTAAGTCTGTTAACTTTTTAGACGAGGAAAATGTTCTGAAGGGTATAGTTCTACTCCTTCCTGTTAAAAGATCCAACAAATAATGCAAAAAACAATAACATTCCTTAGCTCAATGTAGGATATCACAGTTCCCCAAGGGCCTTGTTTGTTGTTTTTCAAAAATCCATCATTTTTACTTCCTGGATCTTTCTTCTTGCCTGAATTTCCAGTTCCTTTCAGAAAGGAAAAGATTATACTTCTTTTAGTTTTCATGTTTCACCTTCCTTGGAATTATCTCCTGATTCAGATATGGTCTCCCAATTCCAATGTCTCTGATTGTCTCTCTCTTTCTCTCCTTTATCCTTGCTGGTAACAAATATTTAGCCAGGATCTCCCATCCTCCCACCTCTAACACTCAGAAAATCTGACTACAAAACTACTGCTTAGCATAATCAGAAAGGAAAGACTTCTTTCTTTGTAGTTGTTCCAAAGAAATTCACACAATTCCTCTTTCCATTACTCCATCACGGAAAATATTTTCCTTATCACTGACTACAAAAAATCAATTCCTCACCCCGTGTAACTGTCACAAGCTTCATCAGTCTCACAATGATTATGCTCAGATGTTTTGGAAAAGAATTTACTGTGTCTTGATATCTAGGAGTTAGATAAGCAGTATATGCCTATAAAACATTAGAGAGGTGAAATAGAGAAAACTGAAATTTTTCAAAATATATTCATTTTTCTCTCAAACCTTCAAACCATGAGGACCTAACCATCAATCTATCCTGGGAACAGCTTCCGCAATGTGAATTGTGAAAAAAGAAGTATTTTAAATGCTAAAAAAAAAAAAAAAAAAAAATTTGCTCTTTTAGAATTTTAATTTCAGTTCATCAAATTAAAATCTGCATTAGCTTCGCCATTGCATCACATGCAGACTGTGTTTAAGACCAAATTCCCCATCCCTGATATCATAGATCAGGCATGTAAATGTGGAAGAAAGAGGCCTTTTTGGGAATTTTGGATATCTACTTTGCAGACACCTAGTGTCATAGAGGGAGCTCTGGTAGCATAGTGGCTAAGGCACTTGACTGCTAACCAGAAGGCTGGCGGTTCAAACCCACCAGCCACTCCTTGGAAGGAAGATAGGGCAATCTACTTCCGTAGTGATACTGCCTAGGAAACCCAAGGAGGGGTCGCTATGAGTCGGGTACGACTCGATGGCACACAACAACAACAACAACAGTGTCATAGAAAATCTACAGGCTTTACTAAACAATAGCACAGAATAATTTTAAATTTCCCTGTGAGATGACAAATTGTCAAGGTTATTGCCTTTATATGCATGATTGCCTGAAATTAGCACCTTCTTAAGTATTTCCCTAAATGCTTCAACAAATTATTCGATACTGCCCTCTTCTTAATGCCTTCCTTGGCCATGAATGATCTTAAGAGTCCCCTTTTTTGTATGCTGACAGTTGATGCAACTGCCATCTCCCTGCTTCAGGGCAGGGAGAACTGCACTCAGTGTTGTTACTTAGACTACAGAAGAATGAAACAGGCCTTTCCTTCTATTACTCATCACTCTGCAGGGACAGGTTTGTAACTTCTAATTACAAATGAAAGCTCAGGCATACCAGATAAAATAAGTTACAGAAATGAATAAATATTGGTAATTACGATTATATTAAGAATCTCCAACCCAAATCCAGGTCAGCAATCAACAATTTCCCAAGGCTTCTTAGCCCCACTGCCATATTCAGAATTGTGAGCTTACTTCTGCCTGTGAGGAGTCCACATGCTCTACCTAGATCGCAGCCACCTTGACTTCTTCAAAAACACACACACACACACACACACACACATCACAAGTGCCCATGAGAAAGACAGAAGTTATTCTTTAACTCCTGTTTGCCAGTTTATTAACCCATTTAGCCAAACTCACCAAGCATCATTTAACCAGCATCAAGTCAATTCAGACTCATAGCAACATATAAGAGAAAGTAAAACTCCCCATACTCTTTCTTTTAAGGCTGTAAATGTTTATAGAAGTAGAGCGTCTCATCTGCACCCACAGAGTGGCTGCTGAGTTCAAACTGCCAACCCTTCTGTTAGCAGCCAAATGCTTTAACCATTATGCCATCAGATCTCCTTTCAGGCAGAGCCTATTCTGAGTATAATTAACAGAACGATCACTAAATTATCTCAGGAGAATCATGGCACTCACCCATTTGGCTCTGTCATTGATTTCCAATATGACACTCCATTACAATGCTTTTGTATATGCTCTATCGTTCAGTGTTAAATTCCGTAAGTGGTACATTTCAGGAATGTAATCTATATTTGCCTGACTCAAGCACAGTCCAAATACTTTTTATAGTCTCCTCTGCCACATGCACAGTGTCTATGCAATCTCAGCTAAATGTGTTCAATCATCACTCTTTCCATTAATATACTCCACAACCAGTAAAACACATAGAAACAAACACCTATGTACTGAAAACTTTAAGAATAAGATCAATTCATTAAAAAAGTCCTATTTCTCTCTGAAAGTCTATGAAGTCAATAGTGACATAACTGCTAAGATATGTATTTAATTAACATTAGCAAACAATTGATGTTTAAGCTTATAACTTCTGCATTAATATTTTCTTTATTAGGATACAGTTTTTATTTAGAAAGAGATTTTATTTGCCTATGGAAGTAGATTGCCAAACCTTCCTTCCAAGGAGTGGGTGGTGGGTTTGAACCAGCAGCCTTCTGGTTAGCAGTCAAATACCTTAGGCACTATGCCACCAGAGCTCCCTACTAAGTGGGTATAGTGTTGATTTATAGAGCACAAAAGGGCAGTCTTCCATAAAGTTAAATTTCAATGTTTAAAGGCAGAATCTTGGCTTCAGTCTGGTTACCCCTTATGAAAGTGTAAGACATTAATTTACCATGTTCAAATCTCCTCACATTAAATTAAATTATTTAAAAACATTTACGGATTCTAACACACAATGTTATATTTGCTTCTTTCTCTCTTGCATATGCACATATATAATACACACACACATCATCATGATCAAAATCACCTTAAAACAATAAATCATTTTATTGAAAAATAAAACAAACATGAAATGTTAAAAATGATAGAGAAGAAGGGTTGGAAACATTTCTTTGGACAGATTAGAAAGTTCATCAAAGTTGGGGTCAAAAGAAGACATAAGTAGTATGTGAGATTGAGCTCTCCCTCAAATGAGAAAAACAAGAAGCAAGGATTATTTTTGGAGGTGTTATTGCGCCAGCAAGAGAAGAAGGATTGTTCTCTAGAATAAGAAGACTTGATAGGGTATACACTGTGGGATAAAAGAAGTAGGAAGTAAGGAAATAAACCAGTGTGTTGAGTAATTACGACACCTCTAATTGAACCCATTATTTTGTGAGCAATTATTGGAAACAGATCTGAAAGTTAGGCCTGAGGCTATGTCTTAGGTTTGAGGTCCCTGGAATCCCCGGAGTGCTGGTGTCCTCTGCCTGCAAAATCTCCCCAATCTCTGTGTCTTAGAAGTAAAATTGTCCCGGTCAGTAGCTCCATATGGTCCCTTTCATTTTCCAGTTTCCCTGGAACTCTTCCTATGAGAGTCAAGACCTCCATATCCATAGATCCTTCGGGACCTTTCCACATACAATAGTGAATGAAAAATAAATAAAATAAATTTGAAAGTTGAGCTGAAAGTTCTTTATTTGGCAGAAGCTATGCCCTTGAGAGTGGGCATTATTTCCCCAAATTCAGAAACAGCATCTAGGGAAACAAGGGCTTCCAATGGATACCAGCAAACAGGCCAGGATCTCAGTGGTACTTGTGAGCCAGGGCATTAGCCACACCAGCCACCACCTTCTGATAGGCAGCCTGTGCCTGTGGGGTGAATTCCGGGCCCAGGTGGCGGGCCATCACACACACCAACACGTTGCCCAGGAGCTGAGGGGAAGAGATAAGAGACAGGAACTTGATTAGCGGAGTACACAGCTTGGACTAGGAATATTTCACCCTCATTTTAAATTGTGCTTGTGGTTGTTTACCCACCCCACCCCCCAAAAATAGAAAGAAAGAAATGAGCATTATACTAATCAAATACTAATATTCCCTTATAAACCTGAACCTATATAGAAAACATTGCCCCCTACTCATCTTATCCCAGACCTTAAGTTATCACTGTTATTATTTAAACCCTCTCATAGTCACAATGATCCATCTTGTCCTGTTTGTTATGAAAGTACGGGGGCGGGGAAAGTGGATTTAAAAAAAAAAAAAATCATTAAATTTTTTTAAAAAATCTCAAACTAAAAAGTTTAATTAAAAATTTAAGAGAAAAGTAATTATGGAGATGAAAAGAATGAAAAATGAAACAATAGTTGAGCAAACAGGATGAAAGAAACTAAATAATTTGAAAAGTACATAGTATGCATTCAGAACATCAATTTCCTGTTCTGACCTGGAAGTTCTTCCTCATGGTATGAACTTGAGCATAAAAATGAGCAGAAAGAGAGCACTGATGCCCATGGACTCACCCTGAAATTCTCAGGATCCACATGCAGCTTGTCACAGTGCAGCTCACTCAGGTGGGCAAAGGTGCCCTTGAGGTCATCCAGGTGCTTCAGGCCATCACTAAAGGAGTTCAGCACTTTCTTGCCATGAGCTTTCACCTTAGCATTGCCCATGACAGCAGAAGCAGAGGAAAGGTCCCCAAAGTGGTCAAAGAACCTCTGAGTCCATGGGTAGACAACAAGCATCCTGAGGGGTGAAAGCAGCACAGGGAACACAGGGAGTCAGTGCCTGTCAGAAGCCTGGAAGACTGCTCTAGCTCCACATGCCCAGCCCAGTCACCCCTTCTCAAGCCTGCCTCACAACCCAGAGGCTCACCTGCCCAGGGCCTCAGCACCAGCTTCATCCACGTTCATCTTGCACCACAGGGAGCTAACAAGAGCCTTCTCATCAGCAGTCAGCACCATGGTGTCTGTTTGGGTAGTTGCTAGTGAATAGATGTGTTTCAGAAGAAAATGTAAGAAACAATTGTCCCTACTCTTTCTTTGTACCTCTTTATACCCCATCCAGGCTCATGCCTCTTTGCTCTTGTGAGCAGATTGGCCAAGGCAAGGGTGTGGTTCTGAGGGTGATGCCTGATGATGACACCCTTACCTTTACTTAGCAGTGTGGCACTGCCGTAAGAGTGTGATTACAGACCCTCATTCTCCCTCTACTTATTTCCTGGTTTCATTTTTTTTCAGGAATTCCTGTCAGAAAAGTCTCCATAGGTAGGTTTATTTGTGGATTTTTTTTTTTTTTAGAGTCACAACCTGATGGGTCTCATAGAGATTTCCTCTCAAATTCTGTTATTATACCATTGAGGAAACTGAGGCCCAGGAATTGAAAAAGGCTTGCCCATGTGGGTCAGATTTAGAGCATTTGGATGGAGCTACTTCTGTGTTCCTAGAATAATTACAAGATATTTGAAAGGACAGAATGAATGAAGCATCTGCCACATAGAAATATTTCTTCCTTATTATTTGGATTAAATCTTCTTGGTAAGAAAATAAATATTCATTCATTCTTTTCTTTATTTGACCATTTAAACAAATACATGGTCACTGAAATTGAATAAATATAAACAAATGATTCATTATGCAATAGTACTATATTAGGTTCCAGGGATCCAGAAATGGAAGCCTAGAGACCTCTCATTATAATAGGAAATATAAACAAGTAAAAGTTAATTGCAACTACAAGTTGTGAGTAACACTTTAATTTCAAAGCAGTGGTTTCAATGGGGAAACTATAGGGGCTCATTTTAGTGTTTCTGCCTGGATTGCTCTATGAAAGTGCTTGAGGGGGGTGGTGAAGTAAAGCACATAGTGTGGCTTTTCTAGCCATAAGTCTTTGTAAACTCAAGGTAGAATTTGCTGCAAACAACTGAGTAGTTCCTGATTGTTAAAGTTATCCACCTGGGGTATTTCTGTTGAATGCATGAAGTAATCTTCTGGGAAGTTTGCTCTCTCTCAGGTATATAGAATTCTGATGTTGGGATTGGTTAGTTTGGTCACTCTGCCAGGCTCAAAAGGAGCCTTCCCAGAAGCAATAGAAATCTGTCACTACAGGCTAAGAGACATGAGAGACACACATTGCAGAGAGAGATAAGTGAGAGACATGCATTGCTGAGAGAGAGTCAAGAGATACACACTGCTCAGAGAGACACCGAGAGACACACACTGCTGGGAGAAAGACTGAGAGAGACTGTTGGCTAAGAGACAGCAGGTTGAGAGAGACTGAGTGTGTTCCTGAACTTGAATTATAACCTGTTGCTTCCCTAATAAACCCCATAATCTGTGAGCTCTATGTGGCCACTGCAGTGAATTATTGAACCCAGCAGAGAGGTGATGGGTGCTGCAGGAGGAAGGGTTGGTGCCAGTGTTGGTGAAAGGGAGGCATGTCTGACCTTGCAGGAATAGGCCTTGGGCTACTGATGGTGATTCTGTTTTCCTCTTGTGGGGTTAGAAGAGTTCAGAAGATGTGGCTTCCCTGCCTCTTTGGCAAGGGGACAGAGAAGTTTCTTTATGACTTAAGAGGAGGGGGTGTTTGTTGTTATGTGCCATTGAGTTAAGACAGACTCATAGGGACAATTCCTTGGGTTTCCCAGGTGGTATCACTATGGAAGTAGATTGCCAAGTCTTCCTTCCATGGAGTGGCTGGTGGATTTGAACCTCCAGCCTTCTGGTTAGCAGTCAAGTACCTTAGGCACTATGCTACCAAAGCTCCTAAGAAGAGGGGTAGGGAAGTAGAAAGGCATCCCAACCTTTACTCAGATCATATATTTTCCTAGGTTACTAAGAAATTTGTTTTTATAATCATTCCTTGATTCAAATTTATTACCCACAGTCCACATCTACCCATTTTCTCTATGTATTTGTGTTTTCAAACTCTCTTCTATTGAAATTTCCTGTTCTACCTTTAAATATTTCCCAATACAGCCACCAGTTTTCATTTTCATTTAATAAATTTATAAACATCTCGAACTAGGAAATTATTCTGAAGTGTAGAGTTCTACTCCTTGCTATTAAAAGCTCTAATGAAAAAAACAAAAGCAGCAGCATTTCTTAACTCAGTATAGGATGTCACAGTTCCCTAAGGGCCTAGTTTGTTGTTTTCTCCATATTTCATTATCTTTACTTCCTGAATTTTCCTTCTTGCCTGAATTCCCAGTCCCTTTCATAAAAAGGGGAGCTGTGGTGGTAGTTCAAACCCACCACCCACTCCTCGGAAGGAAGATGGGGCAATCTACTTCTGTAGTGACGCTGCCTTGGAAACCCAAGGAGGGGTCGCTATGGGTCGAATCAACTCCACTGCAGTGAATTTCAGAAAAGAAAAGGTTGTACTTCTTTTAGTTATCTTGTTTCACCATGCTCAGAATTATCTCCTGATTCAGGTATGGTTTCCTGGATCCAATGTCTAGAATTACCTTTCTCTCTCCTTTATTCTCACTGGTAAATATTTAACTGATATTTTCCATCCTCCTATTTCTAACATTCTGAAACAGTGACTACAAAAATATTGTTTATGATAATAAGAAAGGATTTTCTGATTATTATGTTGTTGTTATGTGCCATGGAGTCGGACCCAACTCATAGTGACCCTTCTTTGGGTTTCTGAGGTGGTACCACTACAGAAGTAGATTGTCCAACCTTCCTTCCGAGGAGTGGCTGGTGGGTTTGAACTGCCAGCCTTCTAGTTAGCTGTCAAGTGCCTTAGGCACTAAGCTACCAGAGCTCCTATAAATTCACAAATTTCCCCCTTCCATTACTCTATCTCCTAAAATACTATCTCCATGTCTGACTACAAAAAATAGATTCCTCATTCTGTTGAACTGTCCCAACCCTCATCAATGTCACTCTGATTATGCTCAGATGTTTTGAAAATGAGTTGATTACTGTTTTGATTCCTGGGAGCTGGGTCAGTGGTATATGCCTATAAAAGATCAGAATGATAAAAGGGATAAAATTTAAGTATTTTTTAAATATATTCATTATTCTCTAAAACTTTGAGGCAATGAAGATTAAATCATCAATTTATCCTGGGAACAGCTTTCACATCGTGAATTTTGGAAAGGAAGTATTTCAATTTTGTTTATTTTTTTTTGCCGTAATACAAAAAAAAAAAAAAAAAATCATGGGCTAATTTTTTTTTTTTCAATTGTGCTTTAAGTGAAAGTTTACAGAGCAAATTCACTTTCCATACAGCAGCTCACTTACACTTTGTCTCATGACTGCAATTTCCCACAATGCAACAGCTCCCCATAGTTACCTCTTCCCTGTGTCCTTCCCTCCTATGCACTCCTGCCCCCCCAGCTGTCTCCCTGTGGATACACAGCCCTTCTATTCTCCCATGATTGATCTCTCCAAGGAGTGTATCTACCTAATGTACCTAAAGACATATGCCTGTCTTTAGTTTGGCTCAAAGCCATAGGGTTCAATTCCAGACATGAAGGGTAGCTAGGGGCCATAGTCTCAGGGGTTACACCAGGCTCTATCAGACAAAATAACCTGGTCCCTTTATTATTATTATTATTATTTATGGTTTTGAGTTTTGTTCCACATTGTTCTCCCACTCTGCCCAGGATCTCCTACATAGATCCCCCTCCAAGTGGTTGACAGTGGTAGCTGGGCAACATCTAGTTCTGGTCTCATAGTCATATAGGTTGATGATTGCATTGTGTATCAGTCACTTGGACTAATTGTTTCCATGTGTCTTTGGTTTTCTTTATTCTTCTTTGCTCTGGACAAGGAGAGACCTATCATTGCCTCTAGATGGCTGCTTGCAAGCTTTTGAGATCTCAGTTGCTCCTCACCAAAGTAGGATGTGGAACAATGTTTTTGTGTAGTATGTTATGCCAGTTAAGCTTGATGTCCCCTGTAACTATTGTCCAGAGCCCACAGGCCCAATTACTCACTTCCTCTAGGTAGCTGGCTGTGGTCAAGAAGTGACTAAAACCTTGTCTCTTTACAAAGTATTTCAAATGTTTTAAATGAGAAAAAAAAAAAAAAATTGATCTGACCTTTAGAATTTTAATTTCATTTATTAAATTAAAACATATGTTAGGATTGTCATTACATCACATTCAGAATGTATTTAAGATCAAATTCCACACCCCTGATATCACACATGTGTCCTGGAAGAAGTGTAGCTGGAATGCTCCTCAGAAGTGAGAATGGCCAGACTTCATCTCACTTACTCTGTTTGTGATGTGAGAAGAGACCATTCCCTGGGGAAGGATATCATGCTTGGTAAAGTGGAGGGTCAGTGAATAAATGGAAGACCCTCAATGAGATGGATTGACACAGTAGCTGCAACAATGGGATAGGTATAGCAGGGATTGTGAGGATGGTGCATGGCTGGGAGTGTTTCTTTCTGTTGTACATAGGGTCACTATGAGTTGGAGCTGACTCAATGGCACCTAATAACAACAATGATATCAAAGATCAGCCCTATTCATATAAAAGAAGGAGGCCTTCTTGGTAAGTTTGGATATCTACTTTGCAGAAACTCAGTGTCATAAAAAAATCTACAGGCTTTAATATATAATAACATAAAACCCTTTTGTATTTCCCTGACAGGAGTCAAATTGTCAAGGCTACAGCCTTTGTGAACACGATTACCTGAAAGTAGTACTGTCTTAATACTTCCTCTATTTCTTATACTCAGGGATGGGTCCATAAATCCTGCTATTTTGCCTTCTTCTTAACACCTTTCTCTGCCATGAATGACCTGAAGAACCACTTTTTTTGTGTGCTGACAATTGGTGCAACTGCCTTCTTCCTGTCTTCATGACAGGGATTACTGCACTCAGTGTTATGTGGACTACTGAAGAATGAAATAGGCTTTTCCTTCTATTACCCATCACTCTGCAGGGACAAGTTTGTAAATTATAATTATAAATGAAAGCTCAGGCATACCAGATAAAATAAGTTACAGAAATGAATAAATATTGATAATTGTGATTATATTAAGAACCTCCTGCCCAAATCCAGGTCAGCATTCAACGATTTCTAAAGGTTTCATAGCCCCACTGCCATATTCACAATTGTGACCTTACTTCTGCCTGTGCAGAGTCCCACAGTCCACATGCTCTACTTAGAACTCAGCCACCCTGACTTCCTCGACTACATGCACAGATGCACACACACATATGCAAGTGTACACACACTTACACACAGATCACAAGTCCCCAAGAATTAGAAGTTTTTCTTTCAGTCCAGTCTGCCAAAGTTCATGAATTCTTATTATTATATAGCAAAATGAGCCTATTCTGAGCATAATTAACAGAATGAACATTAAATTGCCTCAGGAGAATCATGACACTTACTCATTTGGCTCTGTCATTGGTTTCACATATGACATTCAATTAGAATTCTTATGTGCATGCTCTATTGTTCAGTCTTAAATTTCACAAATGGAATGTTTCAACAATCTAGTCTGTATTTGCCTGTATCAAGCACAGTTCTGTTACTTTCTATAATGCCTTGTCACACATACATGATGTCTTTGTAATCTCAGTTAAGCATCTTCAATCATCCATCAATCAATATACTATCAAAACTCAAACCACCTCACACTAAAATAAACAAACAAAAACTTCTTTAAGAATATGATAGTTTAACTTTTTTAAAAAGTCATATTTCTCTCCAAAATTCGATGACGTCAATAGAGACATAACTTTGCTGAGGTATATATTTAATTATTAGCAAACAGAAGAGTAGATGTTTCAGCCTATGACTTCTAAATTAATTTTTCTTTATAGGGATACAGTTTTTATTTAGAAAGATTTTTTGTTTGCCTTACTAAAAAGGCATGACGTTAATTTATAGAACAAAAGAAGTGGCAGTCTTCCATAATGTTAAATTTCAAACTTTAGTGGCAGAATCTTGGCTTCAGTCTGGGCACCTCTTACAAATGTGTAAAGCATTAATTTATTATGTTCAAATCCCCCACATCAAATTAAATTATTTAAAAATATGTATGGATCTAATATACACTATTATTTTTGCTTCTTTCTCTCATACACACAAAATACATACATATCATCATCATAATCATCATAAAATAATAAATCATTTTATTGAAAAGCAAAACAAGAAGAAATGTTAAAAATGATGGAGAAGAAGGGTTCGGAAACATTTCTTTAGGCAGTATTGGGAAGTTTATGGAATGTGGGGTCAAGAGAAGTCACAGTAATATGTGAGGATTGAAGTGTCCTTGAAATGAGAAAAAAAAAAAAAAAAAAAAAAAACCAGAAGCAAGTATTATTTTTGGAGGTGTTACAGGGCCAAAAAGAGAAGAAGGATGATTCCTTAGAATAGGAAGACTTGATAGGGTATGAATTGTGGGATAAAATGTACAGGCAACAGAAGTAGGATGTAAGGAAATAAAACAGTGTATTGAATCATCATGACTCCTCTAATTGAACCTATTATTTTTTGAGTAATTGTTGGAAATAAATCTGAAAGTTAGACTTGAGGCTATGTCTTAAGTTTGAGGCCCAGGAAATCCCTGTAGTGACAGTATTCTGTCTGCCGGTCAAACCTCCCCAATCTCTATGCCTTAGGAGTAGAGTTGTTCCCATTAGTAGCTGTGTATGGTCCCCTTCATTTTCCAATTTCCCTCGAACTCTTTTGTCTTATAAGGAGCTCTGCTGGTGTAGTGGGTAAGGCATTTGACCACTAACCAAATAATGGTTTGACCCACCAACTTCTTCATGAAAGAAAGATGGTGTTATTGTCTTCTGTAAAGATTTACAGCCTTGGAAACCTAATGAGGGTCATTATGGCACTGAGTTTGGGTTTTTTGGAGGTTATTTTCCTATGAGAGTCAAGACCTCCATATTCATAGATCCTTTGGGACCTTACCACATTTGAGAGTGAATGAGAACTAAAACAAATGAAATGAATCTGAAAGTTGAGCTGAAAGTTTCTTATTAGGCAGAAGCTATACCTTTGAGAGTGGACAGTATTTCCCCAAATTCAGAGACAGCATCTAGGAAAACAAGGGCTTCTAGTGGATACCAGGAACCAGACTAAGATCTCAAAGGTACTTGTGAGCCAGGGAAGCAGCCACACCAGCCATCACCTTCTGATAGGCAGCCTGTGCCAGTAGAGTGAATGCCTGGCCAAGATGGCAGGCCATCACACACAATACATTGCCCAGGAGCTGTGGGGAAAAGGCAGATGCATAGACATTGTTAATAGAGCAATCCAGATTGGCTTCTGAGATCTGGGATGATACCCATTCATGTTGCACACACTAGCCCTGTCTGACAGACCAAATTTATTCCCACCAAATTAAAAATTAAGTAAATAAATAAGCAAGTATATTAACTAACTAATTAATTAACTAGGGCTATAAAGGTATGTTTCTTAGTAATTTGTTTTCCTATCTCCTTCTGATCGTTCCTCCTCAGATATCAAATTTTCTCTCCATTTACTCTGTTGTTACAATATTCAGATAATTTTTCAGTTTTGAAATGATTCACAGATTCTAGAAAACACCATGATCCTCCCCTCATTGACTCATTCATTTTTCACTTTCCTAAGGAAAATCAGTAAGATATGCTCAAGTGCAGAAGTAGCAAATGAGATAGGATATGCATAAACTGGGTTCTGTTTAGGGTAAAGACAATTTTGAAAAAAAAAAAAAAAAAATCAGAGAGAAAGAGCCAGGCTAAAGGAAGTGTAAAGAAAGATTATGAAAAAGGAAACATATTAAAAGAAAATATAATATAAAATTGTATAACTTTAAAAAGGCTGTAGGAGCTCTAGTAGTGTAGTGCATAAGGCACTTGACTGCTAACCAGAAGGCTGGCGGTTCAAACCCACTAACTATTCCTTGGAAGGAAGGTTGTGCAATCTACTTCCGTAGTGATACTGCGTTGGAAACCCAAGGAGGGGTCGCTATGAGTTGGGTCTGACTCTACAGCACATAACAACAACAACAATATGATGAAATCAGCTAAGTAAAAAGGGAAATGGAAGAAATACAAATAAGTGAAAGACCAACAGTCAAAGACTACAAGTGAAAAGAAAAAAAGTAGAGCATATCCCAGACTTAACTTAATCTGTAGTTCTCAGGATCCATGTGCAGCTTGTCACAGTGAAGTTCACACAGTTGGGCAAAGGTTCCCTTAAGTTTGCCCAGGTGCTTCAGGCCATCACTAAAGGAGTTCAGCACTTTATTGCCATGGGCCTTCACCTTAGCATTGTCCATGACAGCAGAAGGAGAGGAAAGGTCCCCAAAGTAGTCAAAGAATCTGTAAGTCCATCGGTAGACGACCAGTAGCCTGAGGGGTGAAAGCAACACAGGGAACACAGGGAGTCAGTGCCTGTCAGAAGCCTGGAAGACTGCTCTGTCTGTACATACTCAGCCCCAATCACTCCTTCTCAAGCCTGCCTTACAACCTAGAGACCTACCTGCCCGGAGCCTCACAGCCAGCTTCATCCATGTTCATCTTACATCTTGCCCCATAGGGAGTTAACAGGAGCCTTCTCATCACCAGTCAGGTGCACCACGGTGTCGGTTTGGCTAGTTGCTAGTGAATAGGTGTGTTTCAGAAGAAAAATGAGAAACAACTCTCCCTCTCCTTTCTTTATGCCC
Source organism: Orycteropus afer afer (assembly GCF_000298275.1). Classification (NCBI taxonomy): domain Eukaryota; kingdom Metazoa; phylum Chordata; class Mammalia; order Tubulidentata; family Orycteropodidae; genus Orycteropus; species Orycteropus afer. The sequence goes on along the minus strand of NW_006921601.1, from coordinate 215,012 downwards.
AGGTGTAGAAGACGCCTCCTGATATTACCAACATCTGTATTGGAACACGATGTCCTGTTTGAGTTCTGAGCTCTTCTAACACCTGTGTAACCAAGTTCCTGCAGGTAATTACTTGTTGAAGTAAGTTGTTTCTGTTGTGAAGGAAGGTTGGGCAATCTACTTCCATAGTGATACCATCTTGGAAACCCAAGGAAGGGTTGCTATGAGTCGGGTTCCCCTCAATGGCAGTGAGTTTGGTTTTGGTTTGGTTTTCCTGGATGAAACCTTAGTAGCTAATAAACCAATTTGTGAGACTATGTCTTATTTGCCTTTGAACTCATAATGTAACAGATAATATTCAGTCTACTTTCTGACTGGCAGGAAGAATAGATGTCAGAGGCAAAGAGTCAATAACCGCATAGAGCCAAAAGAAGAAATCAGTGGATCGGGAAATACTAAGATACCATTTACCCATATTGAAATGAATGTTTCCCCATTTAAATGCCCCATCAAACTTTTCTGGGAGTAGTGGGATACTCATAGTATAAGAAAAAGTTGTCTGGTTGGGGAATAATTCTTTCCTTAATTTACCAAATATATATTGAGTGCAAACTTTGTGTGGGGCATTATGCTTGTTGCCAGGCAAAGAAGAGTTTAAAAAACAAAATCTCAACACTGAAAAATGTTAATATTTACTATAAGTGTTAATATAAAATGTTAATATTTAATACAAGTGAGAAAGCTAAGTGTGCTAATAGAAAAAGTGCTAAGTGCTATGATCGGAAAACATCTACAAATACCAACATTTGTAGAAAGGGCTTCTAACCCACTTATAAGGTAGAGAGAAAGGCTTCCTAATTGAAATTACATTTATTCTCCTTGTGCTCATGTTCTAAATGAGCAGAAGAGATCAATAAAAATGACTGAATAAATAAATAGGAGAATGTCAGATGGTGTTATATAACAAGAAGGAAAAATATATACTGGCATAACAAGAGACTGTAGAAAATTAATATCACAATATATAGCCAAAGGAGGTTACTTTTGAAGTGGAACCTTAGTGACAAGATGAAATAAGACATAAGAAATGTGGACAAAGAAGTTCTGGAGAAAAGAATGATAAAGTGCAATAGTCTAAGACTGGGGCAAAAAAAAGAAATGAAAAAAAAATCTTGGTGTTTCGTTTTACAGAAAGAAACTACAAATCCAGAGGAAAATGTGTTAAGGAAAGAGTGTTGTTGTTAGGTGCTATAGAATTGGTTCCAACTCATAGTGACCCTCTATAAAATAGAACAAAACCCTGACTGGTTCTGCATCATCCTCACAATCATTGCCATGTTTGAGCCTATTGTTGCAGCCACTGTGTCAATTCTTCTTGTTGAGGGTCTTCCTCTTTTTCACTGACCCTCTACCTTACCCAGCATGATGTCCTTCTCCAGGGACTGGCCCTCCTGGTAATATGTCCAAAGTGTGTGAGATGAAGTCTCTGCATCTTTGCTTCTAAGAACATCCTGGCTGTACTTCTTCCACGACAGATTCTTCATTCTTCTGGCAGTCCAGGATATAGTCAATATTCTTCATCAACACCTTAATTCTAAGACATCAATTCCTCTCCAGTCTTCTTTATTAATTGTCCAGCTTTCACATGCATAGAAAATGATGAAAAATACCATGGCTTGAGTCAGGCACACCTTGGTCCTCAAAGTGACATTTTAGCTCTTTAACACTGTAAGAAGTATTTTGCAACAGAGTCACCTCATGCAATACAGCATTTGATTTCTTGGCTGCTGCTTCCATGGATGTTGATTGTGGATCCAAGTAAAATAACATTCTTAATCATTTCTGTCTTTTCTCCGTTTATCATGGTGTTACTAATTAGTCCAGTTGTGAAGATCTTTGCTTTCTTTATGTTGCGATGTAATCTGTAGTGAAGTTTTTGATCTTCCTCAGTAAGTGCTTCACGTCTTCTTCACTTTCAGCAAGGAAGGTTGTGTCATTTGCATATTGCAGATTTTTAATGAGTATTCCAATTTGATGCTTCCTTATTCTTCATACAGTCTAGCTTCTTAGATTATTTGCTTGGGATATAGATAGAATAAATATGGTAGATGGATATAACCCTGATGTTCACCAGGAAAGAGTGAGAGGAAGCACAGTTGGAAAGATGCATCCATGCCTTTTTGTCTGGATATTGAATGTGAGAATAAGAGTGGGCAATTTGTCTAAATGCAGGAAAAAGTCGTGGAGCATTATAAATCTAAAGGTAGTATGATCTCTGAACCATGAAGCACCTACCTCAAGGCTAATCTCCCTAACTTCCTATGCATCACAGCATACTTGCCCTAAACATGTATTAACTCCAGATCATACATAAACTTCCACCAACTATTCTATGCAATTTCTTTCCCTTTTAGTTCCAATATCACACGCTGACCTTTTGCTCAGACATGATGTGCTGATGCTTGCTTCTGAGCCTCTCCTTGTGTATTTTCCCCATATATAACCCCTCTTTTCCTTCAGCTTGGAGTGATCAATCTTCCATGAAATGTTGTAGCTAATATACATATTGGACATTCTTATTCCAGATGGTATTTCAATTTTCTTAGGCACCTTTCACTACTTAAATCACAAAGTTTTTCAGGAAAGTCCACGGTCAGTTTTTTAGAGTTTGCATTTAAAAAGGATTATCCTCCATTGTGGTGGCATAATGCCTAAGGCATTTGACTGCTAACCAGAAGGCTGCTGGTTCAAATCCACCAGCCACTTCTGAGAAGGAAGGCTGGGCTATCTACTTCCGTAGTGATACTGCCTTGGAAACCCAAGGAGGGGTCACTATGAGTCAAGTTCAACTTGACAGCAGTGAGTTTTTTTGTGATCCTCCATTCTGATGTCCAAACCTTTCCATCACCAATCTAGCCTCAAGAGGGCTGTGAAAAGCCAGGTGACCTTTGAAAATGAATTGCATTAAAGGAAATTAAATTACAATCCCTGAATGGACCTTGATCTTTTAGACTTGGCTTAAATTTTCTCCAGTGAACCTATCCATTCACTTCTGCCTTCATCTTTCCTCTGTTATTTTCCCTGAAGTCTTTTCCTACCCTTCAAAAATCTTCTAGTTCTGAGAAATACCTGTCCCATAGAGCCCTTTCTCTTCCACCAAGACTCTTCTAGAGTTTTTGCTTTTCCTTGAAGAACACCTAGTATATGTTTCTTTATTGCCTTTTCTTTTATTTTCTTGTCAAAAAACCCAAAAAAAGTTTTGCAAAAAGTGAATGAAGTGTACACACACATACTGACACAAAATTCCTTGGAACTCTTTTACTTAAAGCTACATGAAAAAAGAAACAACAGGAGTCCATTAAACCTTATTTCTTAGCAGAACACTTTTATTAATTGTGTTATCATGTAAAGAATAAGGCTTCTCCCTATTCTCAGAAGCTTAGTGATACTTGTAGGCCAGGGCATTGGCCACACCAGTTACCATCTTCTGCCAGGCAGCTTGCACTTGGGGGGTGAATTCTTTGCCAAAGTGGTTTGCTAAGATAATCACTAGCACATTTCCCAGGAGCTGTGGAGGTACAAAGAAACAACAGAGACATTCATATGGATTCTAATGGTGAGCTGAATGATACAGTCTGGGCTCTAAGCCCAACTGTCACTCAGACCTAAGTCTATGTCAGCTTCCTTAAAGCCCATGGTCTCACTTAGTTATTAAACATAGCTAATTTCCTTCCCTTTCTGTACTGGTCCTTACCCATAATTTCACTTTTTGAACTTCTTACCAGCACCATCTTCACACACTTAAAAAAAAAAAAAAAAAGGAAAAACAAGAACTTCCAGCTTTCTATTCCCTACCCTCCTCAGCCATATATTCATTCCAGTTATTTCCCTTCCTCAGGTATGCTTTATACTACTCCTGGAGTTTTAGGAGATAAGTTTGAAAGGCAGCATTAGTAGATTCTGTACAAATGTCCATCCAACATAGGAATAGCTTTAGCAATATATGCATGGCCACCCAGGTTTCTTTGTTGTAAGTAACCAATATATTCCTGTATGTATCTTTCCCCTAGACATTCTTTTTTTCAACCTCCAATGTATGGCAGTGGTGGTGATAATATATGGGGGAAAAAGAAAGACAAAGTTCTCTCCACAGGATTCCAATTACTAAAAGACATTTTCTTCATCTCTATACAAGTTTCCTCTAAAAGCCAACAGAACAAGTCACTTTAGATTTCTAGAATGCTCCTAGGATTCTGTTACCACACCACTTGGTTTGAATTCAGCTCTCTGAAGTTCCTTTATTATCAACCCAAGATCTCCAAGTATCTCACAGCCCACAGATGGTCTTACCTGTGCTCCTGTCAGTGCTCAGTTGTCTAAACTTCATGAGGATAAACTGGTGGCATAGTGACTAAGGCATTTGACTGCTAACCAGAAGGTTGATGTTAACCCATGGAAGAAAGACTAGGCAGTCTACTTCCGTGAATATTTACTGCCTCGGAAACCCAAAGTGGGGTCATCATGAGTTGGAATCGACTCGATGGCAGTGAGTTTGGTTGTGGGTTTTGGAAACACAAGAGAACATGAACAAATCCAGCACTCACCCGGAAGTTCTCAGGATCCACATGCAGCTTGTCACAATGCAGCTCACTCAGCTTGGCAAAGATGCCCTTGAGGTTGTCTAGATTCTTAACAGCATCTCCAAAGGAGGTCAGCACCTTCTTGCCATGAGATTTGACCTTGGGATTCCCCATTATGGCAGAGGCAGAGGACAGGTTGCCAAAGGTGTCAAAAAATCTCTGGGTCCATGGGTAGACAACCAGGAGCCTATCAAATGGGACCATAACTGATGAAAATCAGAGACTCTCAGAAATCTTAGGGAGATATCTGGTCATCTTGACAGGCTCATATTCACCCATCTTTTCCCTGCATTAAGACCCAAAGCCTACCTTCCCAAGGCCTCGCCTCCAGCCTCTTCCACATTCACCTTGCCCCACAGGCTTGTGATAGCAGCCTTCTCTTCAGCAGTAAAATGCACCATGATGTCTGATCCTGGAGTTTGTGGTGATCACAGACGTGTCAGAAGGATATATGTACTGCTGCTAGAACATGTGGCTTTTTATTCTTTGTCTCTGGCCACTGGTCCTTTGTTCTTCCTGTTGCTATGAGGCTATTGGTCAAGGCTAGGCTGTCCCCCCCAGGGGTGGGGTTTAGTCTGGGAAGGGTTAAGATGGACATTTGCATCTGTGATAGTGTCTGGGGGGCCTCTGGGAGGATTCTGGTGCTCTTTTCTCTCTCTCTCTCTCTCTCTCTTTCCTAGTTTCAGATAAATTATCCAAATTTGTTTCTCAATTCTTTCCTTTAGCTACTTTCCTTCTCCTCCCACCGTACAAAACTCTGGGACTTCTTTGCCATCTTTTCCTATATTCTTGTCACTAAACCCAGGAATGCTTATATATTAAAGTTGAAGAACGACCAACAATCTGGAAAGTTCACAGAGTGTAAGGTTCTTGTGAGCACAGGTACATGAATTCCGGTAGGATCAAGTATAAGTCTCATTCAGTCAAGGAAGAATTCCAAGGGAAAACTGTTGTGATGATCTTTGGAATAGATGCTCTGTGGCTCAGATTGAGCCTGTTTTCTTTAGTTCACAATAATCAGGGGTAAATGGTTCCTATGAAATATTAATTTGAGTGCAGGAATATAGTAGTGTTAAGTAATATAACATAGGACTGAACCCTTATATCAGAATCTACATACTTATATCTGTGTGAAACAAAGAAAATCTACTTCTCTGAATAAGTATTCACCTCCATGTAAGTGCAAGTGTGTCTGCAGTAGATTGTGCATATTTCCTGCTGCATAAGTGTGTGTGCTGGCTGGTAGTCCCAGGTTTCCACTCGGTGTAGCTCTTCTACTCTTGGTGACGACAGAAGTAAAAGGTTTCTTGACAGGTACTATAGATTTGAATGAGTTCTATGTAGTGAATGCTGGGTCCACTTGTAAACCAATCTTAGTCCAAGATATATAACATGAGGTAGTATCTCCTTTACTTCTGCTGTGAGATTGTTCAACCGACTCTAAAAAAGCAGGGGCTCTTTTAGTTGACAAATAGACTACACATTGTCACAACTGGAACATCAGTACATATTAGACACCTTTCTCCCTAATTCAATGCAATTTTTTACAGGTCACATTTCTCATATGTTGGGGAGAGTTAACATATCTAGGTTTGCAGTGTTTTTGTTTGTTTGTTTGTTTTTTGATATGTTATTTAATTTCTCTCTGAAAGTCACAGTCGATCTCAAACCTTGCCCGGATTGTGATGCCTGAAACTTGGGAAGTACAGCATGGTCACTTGCCCCTGAGACTAGACACATTGATTATATACAAATCCACGGTAAGAAGTGCTCTGTGCAATTAGAGGGTATCTCTGTCTTTATATTAATTATGCCTTCTAACCTATTTGTTTGTATGAAATTATGATATTATGATTTCAGTCTTCATGAGCTCATGTTAAGTCTTTATCTGTTCATTGATGAGGATGGCTAAAAGCCCTGAAAGAGAAGATTGTCATGATCTCAGCACCCATTTTCCTATAATAACCATGATATTCCAACTAAAGGTGAGTGGGAAAGGTTTTTCTTTGTATAGGGTACAGAATTTTATAATCTAGAAATAGTTTTAGATCTTTGACCATATCAGACAATCCTACTGGATTCAGTGAGTAGCGCTGGCTCAGAAGGATAACTCAGAGGCCAAGCCTCCAAAAGCCTTAATATATGAGTGACTCTTCATTGCTCCTTTGCAGATGGAGGAACTATTATGATCTTTCTTGTTTGTGGATGACCTCCCTTTGTTCCAGAAACCCAAAGAGTGATCCAATAATCATATGCAACTATTGCTTTTCTCTTATGTTGTTGAGGTAATCACTTCCAAAAGCTTGTTGATTACTCTCTGTTCATAGGTGTCCACCCTTCCATTTTTCCCATTAACTGTGTCTGATGTTATATTGGTCCTCAACTACCAGCTTCATTGTTCTCAAAAGGAATATAATGTGTTTTCAAACATTCATTCAACAAGCTTTTATTGAACAATGATGTGCCATACATTGTTCTGTCATGAGAATTTAAGATAAATGACTTAGAGAAGAAAACTATCCTCATAGAGTTTATGTTCTTTAATTTATGGCATCAGAATGAATAAGTAAACCAATTAAAAAAATAATTCCAAATAAAATTATTTGTTATGAAGAAAATGAATATCTGAACTTTATGTGACTGGATATGATTATGTCAGAAATAACCTTTTAAGGAGGTATTATTTGAGCTGAAACAAGATGGAACCTACCATGGCAAGATACAGAGAAATAAATTTTCTCAAAGTTTGAAGAAAAAGTGCAAAGCTCTGAGGCAAGAAAAATCAAACAGTATGACAGATAAAGAATAAGTTCATGAGGTCAATATGTACTACTAAAGGTGAGAAGGGAGCTCCGGTAGCATAGTGCCTAAGGCACTTGACTGCTAACCAGAAGGCTGGCGGTTCAAACCCACCAGCCACTCCTCGAAAGGAAGGCTGAGCAATCTACTTCCATAGTGAATACTGCCTCGGAAACCCAAAGAGGGGTCGCTATGAGTCAGGTCCAACTCAATGGCACATAACAACAACAACAACAAAGGTGAGAATGACAAAAGATGATGTTGTAGCAGAAGCACAGGTTTAATAACTTAGAATCTGTCTTCAGTGGTGTGGAAGTGGAATCCATTACAGGTTTTAATTCTGGTAATGACATAATTTCTAATCTTTTTGTACTCTTAGATAAATTAATAACCTATGGGGCAATCTACTTCAGTAGTGATACTGGCTCGGAAACCCAAGGAGGGGTCACTATGAGTCAGGTCTGACTCAACGGCACATAACAACAACAAGAAGAATATCCTGTACTTTACAACACTATTTTGCTCAGGTGGCTTCTATTGCATATTGATAAGAATTAGTTATTCATAATTAAATATATTAAGTCATCCAGTCCCATTTGTATGTGTGCATATGTACATGTTTGTCTATGTTAAATGTGAATTTGTTTTCAATGAAGGTATATGTAAACTGGCAATACCTAGATCTAAAGGTAGATCCCTAGTAATAAAGAATGTACTTTCCGCTCACCACTCCATTATTACCATGCTTGACCCCTGCAAGGTCTTCAGCTTTAGGAGAGCTGGATTATTAGTTGAGGGACAAGAAAAAAAGAAAGAGATCGACTGATTAAAAATGCTACATCAATGTCGTTTGTTGACTGACTGACTAGATACAAAGTTTGAGTGCCATGAACAGCACTTATTTAGTGAGCTTAACGAAAGACTGTGGGGTTTAAAGAGACCAGTGCTCTTTATATCCTGTGATAGAATAACCATTAGGCTCTCAGTCTTATTTTGTGCCTGAAAGAAAGTAATACACAGGACAAATTCTGATCAATGTATGAGGGCAATGGAATGCCTAACAGTTATGTTTGTCAGGATCTGACATTCTAGGTTGGAAAGTGTGAAGGTCTCAAGCCCTGAGATGAGAGCTTGATTATGACTCTGAAAGTCAAGACACTCTGAGCACCCCAGAAATAATTCCCCCAAGAGTGATTCAGTTAATGTCACTCTCACAAAGGGGACAGCTAGAATTTCCATGTCAGTGCATGGCCATCTCCTGTGGTGTTCACCCAGGCTAGGGGCTTTCAGTCATCTATCACCCCCTACTTCTGATGCTCCACAGTCAGTCAAATCCCATGACTTCCTTCCTCTACCTTTGCCCATCCTTCACATTTTGAAGACTCTAATAGAAGGTTGAGCAATCTACTTCCATAGTGATACAGCCTCGGAAACCCAAGGAGGGGTCGCTATGAGCCGGGTTCAACTTGATGACACATGATGACAACAACAACAGCAACAGTGCTCACCTTTAGTTAGGCCATCATGACTGCTCCCTTAGAACATTACTCATGTCTAGTTTGATAACTTCAAATATATATTCTTTTGTGTGTAAGCAGAGTACTTTCCTCCAAAATCCTATTCCTTTAGTCATTTAACATCTTAAGGGTATTTATTGGTTGATGTTACCAATAGGATACTAATAGGTTCCATTTTATATTCAATGTTCTGCATTAGCTGGTCTTTCCTGATATTCAATCTTATTTTTTACTCTTCTCTCTACTTCCAGCCATGGTGGTGCAATGGTATGTGCTTGGCTGCTAACAGAAGGTGACAGTTTGAACCCACTTGGCCCCTCCTGATGGGAAAGATCTGGCAATCTGCTCTCCTAAAAGAATACAGTATAGAAAATCCTATGGGGGAGTTCTTCTCTGATGTGTGTGGTTGCTTTGAGTTTGAATTGACCAGATGACACTCAAAAACAATAATTACTTCCAGAGAGCCAGTATCATGCCAACCACCAAGTCATAGCTTGCTGGTTTTAGACTCTGAGGCTTTGTTAGTACCTCATGTCCTACACAAAGTCTTCATCAACCCCTCAAAAAAGTTCATACTTATGTTTTACCTCTGACTTTATTTTAGTGCATGTTACATTCTATCAGAGGATGATACACAATAATGTCATGTGTGTTAGCTTTGGCTCCCCGTTGAAAAAGTGGAACGTTTCAGGAAAGAGTAGGCTGATGCAGGGAGCCATTCTTGGAAAGCTACTTAGCTTCTCCAAACTCAACCTCTTATCTCCAATTCAACTTCACATACTAGCACTTAAAAGTGTGCATTAATGCAAATTGAATAGTAATCCTAGATGGAGGATCCTAAAAAGCTTTTTATTTTTTACCTGGATTCTTTCATGTACCCCAAATCGGCTTTCTTTTTTTCCCTGACACACTGCTTTTCACCTTTATCCTTCCCCTTTTAGAGTGATTTCTTGTCACTATTCACCATAAGTCTTTGACCACTTAACTAATACCCTTTCCCCACCCCCAAAAATCTCTTCCTCTTTTCTGTCATCTTCCCTGACCCTTCAGAATCCTCCCATAACTTCTACCTTCTTTTGTGAGTTCCCACATCCTATTCAAAGGAGTTGTTGATTCTTCCCATGTCTTTCCCACTCCTCACCCAATAAACCCTGCCTCCTTTAATCCAAGAGTAAAATATGGAGAAAATAAAATATCAGTCCTGATTATTGCATTGTTGTTGTTGTTGTTGTTGTTATGTGCCATCAAGTCTCATAGCAACCCCTCCTTGGGTTTCCGAGGCAGTATCACTACGGAAGTAGATTGCCCCATCTTCCTTCTGAAGAGTGGCTGGTGGGTTTGAACCACCAGCCTTCTGGTTAGCAGTCAAGTGCATGGAATGTGCATTATTAAACAGATTATTGCATGGAATGTGCTTTATTAAACAGATGTGGATACTAAGGCTTGGGCTTGAACTCACAACATCTGTACTCTCCCTTTCCTCTTCTCCAAGAAAGACCCACAGAGAGGAATTAAGGCCATGATAGGGAAAGACTTCTGTTTAAAGCAGACATAATGTTTTTATATAAAAGGTAGTGACAGTAGCAAGAACAAGGTCAAGAAAAAAAAATACAGCTGATGACTGTCTCTATCTCTCTTGAGGGGTGTCATGTAACTAAGTCCTCTGGATCTTGGTCTTCTCAGAAAGACAAAATCCATACATGGTTACATTTGGAAACTATACAGCCTGTCAAGGGAAATACAATGGGACTGAGGCCTCAGGCCCAAAATACAATACCCAGGAGTGATTCCTTAGAAAAGACAAGCAGAACAAGATTGCACCTGTGCTTTCAGGGAATCCTCTACCCGTCCATTTCTCTGAGACCTGAGATGACAACAGCTACTTTAGGGGATTTCCTTTTCTTGCTTTTAGCCTATACTTCTTCTACAAGTAAGATAAATGAGAAAACTTATTTTATTTTTTTTTAAACAAGTATTTGTGATCAAACTGAGGAGGATATAGATAAATATGATAATCCGTCTAGAAAATGGGATGTGCCTAATGTCTGCCCTGTTGTTGTTGTTGTTATGTGCCATCGAGTCAAACCCGACTCATAGCGACCCCTCCTTGGGTTTCCGAGGCAGTATCACTACGGAAGTTGGATTGCCCAACCTTCCTTCCGAGGAATGTCTGCCCTGGCTATCCCCAAAAAACAAACCAATTGTTATCTAGTTGATTCTGACTAATAGTGATCCTAAGAGCTCTGGTAGTGTAGTGCCTAAGGCACTTGACTGCTAACCAGAAGGCTGGCAGTTCAAACCCAACAGCCACTCCTCGGAAGGAAGGTTGGGTAATCCTACTTCCGTAATGATACTGCCTCGGAAACCCAAGGAGGGGTAGCTATGAGTCGAGGCCGACTCGAGGGCACATAACAACAACAACAACAGTAGTGATCCTACAGGACAGAGTAGAACTGTCTCATAAGATTGCCAAGTCTCTAATCTCTACAGAAGCAGACTACCTCATCTTTCGATCATGGAGCGTTAAAGCCATTGACCTTTCAGTTAGAAGCTGAGCACTTAACAACTGTGCCACCACGTCTGTAGCTGAAAGTTTAAATTCCTCTAGTGTCCTTGTTGTTGTCTGCTTGTTGTCTTTGGGCTTATGTAAGAACTTCTTAAGTGCCCTGCGTGGGAAGAAGTTTGCACTCAACTAACAAAGACTGGCAGTTCAAGCCCACCTGAGGGTGCCATGGCAGACAGGCCTAGAATTCTACTTCCATAACAAATACAGCCAAAAAATACCCCCATGGAGCAGTTCTACTCTGTAGCACATGGAGGTGCCATGACAGGAATGAACTCAATGGCAATAGGAAAAAAAAGAACTAAACAGTCTTCACCTTACAGTCTTTTCATCTATAGTTCACTGTTTTTATACTTTAGTCCTACTGATGTGGTGTAAAGAGAAGGAAAGTATTCTATAATCTCATGATTAAATCTCAATCTTTCAGTGGACTGAGTCCCTATAGGCCTTCACTAGTGTTCTCTATTTTTTTCTTTTTCTTTTTCTTTTTTTTTTTTCCAGCTTTGTTTACCTCCTTGGATTAGACTGGAAGGCTAGAGGGACTGTAATGTTGTTAGTAACCCTATGTACAACAACACACTGCCTGGTCCTATGTCAGTCTCATAATCTTTGCTATGTTTGAGCCCATCATTGGAGCCACAATGTCAAACCATACCATTGAGGGTCTTCCTTTTTTTGATGACCCTCTATTTTACCAAGTATTATATCCTTCTCCAGAGACTAGTCCCTTCTGACAACATGACCAAAGTATGAAGTGTGGCCATTCTTGCTTCTAGGGAGCACTCCAGCTGTACCTCTTTCAAGAGAGGTTTGCTCATTCTCTTGGTTGTCCATCCTATTTTCAATATTTGTTGCCAACACCATATTCAAATGCATCAATTATTCTTCAGTCTTCCTTATTCATTGTCCAGTTTTCATATGCATATGAGGCTATTGAAAATACTATGACTTGGGTCAGACACACCTTACTCTTTGAAGTAATGTTCTTTAGCCTTCAAAACATTAAAGAGGTCTTATGCAGCAAATTTGCCCAGTGCAAATATGATTTCTTGAGTGCTGCTTTCACAGGCATTGATTGTGGATCCAAGTCATCTGAAATCCTTGACAACTTCAGTCTTTTCTCCGTTTATCATGATGTTGTGTATTGGTCCAGTTGTGAGCATTTTTATTTTTTTTATATGGTGGTGCAATCCATACTGAAGACTGTAGTCTCATTTTCATCAGTGCTTCAAGTTATCTTCACTTCCAGCAAGCAAGATTGTGTCATCTGCATACTA
>NW_006921601.1:200544-202027 GCF_000298275.1 Orycteropus afer afer | reverse complement strand
TTGTCCATGATTTACTACCATCCACACAGTTTAATGCCTCTGTATAGTCAATAAAACATAGATAAAAGTCTGTGGTGGTTAAGTTTGTGTGTCAACTTGCCTGGGCCTGGTTGAGTGGCTGGGCAGCTGAATGTAGTTATTCTCCATGGTGAGATTGGTAATTAACTCCATGGTGGACTCTATTGGAGCAGCTGAGTAGCTGCTTTGGGTATGTGGCCTGATTCCTGTATATAAGAAACAGCTTTGGAAATGGTCTCTAGTTTATGGCATGGTTGAACCCGACCTTGGGACCTTTAATGGACTTGAATTAATGGCCTGCTGTGTGGTTTGGTAACATCGGGACTGTCCCTTTTCACTCATCAGCCTTGGGCTTGTCAGTCTCAGCAGCCAGCAGCTGTCTGAGTGAGGAAAACCTCTAGCTTCAGTGGGCTGGGAGCAGGAGGTGGAGCTGAAGCCAAAGGTTGAGGGGCTTTCACTCAGCCCCTAGTGCCTGGCACTTTGAACTCAGACTCAAAGCCTCCAAACTATAGTGAATAAACTCCTATTTGTTCAAGCCATCCCATTTGTGGTGTGTTCTTGTCAGAGTGGCACTAGGTAACCAGAACAACATCTTTCTGGTATTCTTTGCTTTTAGGCAAGATCCATCTGACATCAGCAATGATATCCCCTCATTCCCAGTACTCTACTGAATCAGCTTGAATTTCTGGCAGTTCCCTGTGGAACTACTCAACCATTTTTGAATTATTATGAGAAAAAATTTACTTATGTGGTATTAATGATATTGTTTGATAATTTCTGCATTCTGTTGGATTAGTGTGGTAGGTAAGATTGTGTCAACTTGGTTAGGCCTGGTTTTGAATGGGTAGCTGGATATAGTTATGCCCCATGATGAGACTGGTAATCATCTCCATGATGGAATCTGCTGTGAGCAACTGAGTAGATGCCTTTGGGATGTAGTCTGCTTCCTGTATATAAGCAGACACTTTGAGAAAGGTCTCTGAGCTTTTTGGCACAACTGGATCCTGCATTTGACCATGTCATCAGTCATCAGTAGCCTGCCATGTTGCCCGCCTATCTTGGGACTGTTTCTGGACTTGAATTTGGTGGCCTCCTGTGTTTCTTGATAAACTTGAGACTGTGCCATTTGAATTGCTGACCATGGATTTGTCAGCCTCAGCAGCCAGCAGCTGCCTGAATTAAGAGATGCCTCCAGCTCCAGTGGGCCAGGAGCAAGAGGCAGAGCTAAAGCCCAAGGTCAAAGGGTCTCTACCCAGCCCCTAGAGCTGGTGATTTGAGCTTGGACTTCTACCCTCCAACACTGTAAGGGAATGAACCCCTATTTGTTAAAGCCATACATTTGTGGTATTTTATGCCAGAGCAGAACTAGGTAACAGAACTAGGTAACAATTGCAATCACCTTTCTCGGGAAGGGACAAAATATGGATTACTTCCATTCAGTTTTCCATGTAGCTGCCTTCCAAAT
>NW_006921601.1:198733-200084 GCF_000298275.1 Orycteropus afer afer | reverse complement strand
GTATAGCATCCAGCATCACAGCAACACACAAACTACCACAGTAAGACAAACTGACAGATGAGCCTGAGAAACTGGCAAATGAGTTGTGGCTAGAGAGACTAGAGTTGTGCAAAGACCTTCCTGCCTAGTGGGGTAAAACTCTCGTAAAGTTTTTCTTCTAAAGAGTGGGTCTTTATTTTTGAGGATGTCTGGGCTTATTTCCAAATAGTTCTTTTGACACACACTCCTACCACAGCTTTGAGGGCCTCTTTTGTGGATTTTCACTGTGAGAACTTGGAGGGATTCCTGGAGATAAATCTCAGAGAAGACTGCTACCACAAGTCTGTGGGGTAAGAGGGACATGGAAGAGGCTACAGATGGGGACTTGGGAAGGTACTGAACCCTCAGGAGAGTCTCTCTCTCTTGTTAGCCCACATTCAGGCTCCAGTTTGTCAAAATTACCCATCAAGGGTTCCCACCATATTATGGCTCCAGTAGCCCCTGTTCCAGGTAAACAGACCTTAATTGTGTCTTTGTAGATGCACCTTTCTCTCCAGATTTTGGGCTGTCAGTTTACCCTGTGACCTCAATTCTTTGGTGGACCCAAGGAAGTTTGTTGATTTTCAGTTCATTAAGCTTATTTCTTGTTTTAAGGATGGGGGTAATGAAATGACAACCTGCAAGCACTTTACATATCAGAGCTTAAACCAAAAGTCTGAACTGACAGATATTCAACTACATCCTTGTGCATGGATATTCCCAATGCAATTTAACTTAATCTGTACCTAATAATACAATAATGCATATTTTGAAGTAAAGAAACAAGATCACAGAAATGAAGTAACTTTGTCAAGATGACAGAGCTGATAACTGTGGTAATAGTAGGATCAAAATTGCACAGACTGGGCTTTGGTAACTCCAGAAAATGTCCCTCATTAACATAATCTAGTCACTGCTTAGCCGTCGTGTGTTCTCTACAAATAGAGAATCCAATGCTCTATTTGTATCTTTTCCCATTCTACTGCTCCCTGTCCTTCCCTAGCATGGAATTTTCTCTTCCTACAGTTTTCTGCATTCTGATGCTCCAGCTCCTTTCCATCCTCCTCTATTTATTAAAAGAAGTTCTTCCTCCCAAGTCTCGTGTTCCAAAGTGCACTCATATCTCAATTTTACTCAGAGCTCTTTTTTTCTCTGCAAACCTACCCTTGATATTCTTCATATTTTCTTAGGAAATGACAAACACTTTTGTCATTGAGCAGTGTTTCTCTTGCCTTTTCTCCTGTGATTCTAGTAGGAGTCTTCATCTAATTTAATGAATTTCCCCAGATTGGTATTATCCTCTATCCCTATCACACTTTTTTCTAGCTTTTAA
>NW_006921601.1:193093-197858 GCF_000298275.1 Orycteropus afer afer | reverse complement strand
ATAGATTTTTTTTTTTCCCCATGAAACTTCACCAACCACCTGAGTGTTCTATAGATACCAGGTTAAGAACTATAGGCTAAACTATATATGACTATATTTAGAACACAAGGATTCTAAACCAAGAGAGAAGATATTTGATCATAGATAGGGCAGAAAAGCAATGGATGCACAATAGCAGCTGTCTACTCACTGAAGAACATAACTGGAGTGTGTGAGAGTTTTCTAACCAGTAGAGATAGGACTCTAGGCTTCTAAGACAAGACTTGTCATAAACACATTGTGAGGACTGTGACCTTTTTCTCAGATAAGATGTGAGACTCACCTCTAAAGCATACGTACATTCAATATTTACATTTATGCCTATTATGATTCAAAAAGGACTCTTAGTCCAGGACTTAGAAATCTGTATCCAAAACTGATTGAAAACGAGCAATGCTGTACTAAGATTCTACCTCTGCTACTGAAAGATTGGGAAGCCCTTGACTTGCTGGTGATTTTCATATTCTTAAAAAAAAAAAAAAAAGGTAATGACCATATCTTACATAGGCTTGCTAGCTTCAGTATTTTGGGTATTCAGTATTGAAGATAATATAGCATATTTCTGAAATAACAATATTACATGTCTCTGGGAATGGATGGGTAAAATTGAGGCTTGGCAGGGATTATATGGAGGCCTTATATGGAAGCAGGGATCATGAATGATTAGACTCCATCCATAAAAATATCTGTTATCTGTAAGAGAATACAAGGCATTTTGTTTTGCATGGTGGAGGTAGAGGTGAGTTTAGTGAAGGCTCCCACTAGAAAACTCTTTTTAACCATTGCAAATGTTAGCTCCAACACAGTTGTTTGTGAAGTCAAATTCTTTTCACTGGGGCTTGCTGAAATGAGGTATCTGTCAGGGTAAGGAAAAGCTTTCTCAGGTCTGTAGAGCAATCTTCATGATGCTAGAGCTCTTCTCTGAACTTTGACCTCCTTCAGGCTCCAGTGTCACCAGCTTCTTACACCTGTTTCACTTGTCTGTTTGCCTATTTGTTTTATTTCATTTTGTATAACTTCATTTTAAATCTGCATAGGCTGGCAGAATCAACATTTCTCTCTCCGGGGACTTGGGCTGGTGATAACTGGCTGGGATCAGAAGCTGTTGGTATAGAAAAGACTTAGGATAGCTCAGATCTGGAGTATGGGTGAAGGCAGTAGCTAAAGGCAGTGAAAGCCACAGTGTTTCTCTGCTTCTCCTATTGCCTTCTGAACCTCCATTACTCATTCCAACACAAATAGATAAAGGCAAGGAATTGTGGATTAATGTTTGAGGCTTCCGTGTGTATAATTGCCCACAAATGTCTGCTACATACATTATCTGTGATACACACACACACACACACACACACACAGGAGTATTGATGTAAAATGTGAAAACTACAGCAAAAAGATAATTTGAAAGTTCTAGGAAGCTAGTTCTACAAGCTAAACTGAGACTAAAATAATAATAATAAAGAATAGTGATTGAAAATAGAGTCACCTTAAAGACAGAATGATTCTCAGTTTCTTGACTATAATCTGGTGAAATATCTTTATATGTAAATAGAAAAATGACAGAGAAAGAGGAAGGTCACTTTGTTAGCTCAGTGTCCAGAATGTTTTGACTCTGTTCTATCACTGATGTCCAGGCCAAGGCTCTCTTTCCATGCATATGAATGAATAAGCCATGTCTTACCCCACCATTGAGGCAATTACTTTAGTGGTATGATTGTGTCAGCTACCTCCTTTGGCATAGTTAGTTTCTCTACTTTTTCCTATGATATTGGATATGGGACTATTTGAGTTGTATATGCGTGTGTGTTTATGTTCATGTGTGTGTTAATTTCTGAGTGTGTGTGTCAGTGTGAGGATTTTTAAGCTGGACAAGGAGAATCTGTATGTAGAGTTTGCCAAAGTTTTGGTTGACCTCAGTTACTTCTTCAGAGGGAGGATGTGTGGTAAGACAGTGCAATCAGAAACCATCTCTGGAGCTTGTTCACATATCAGAGCCAAAGTAACACTAATCAGTACTTTTTGAATGCTGTCCAGAGGCTTATGAGCCATTAACCTCTAGCTGAAGGAAGGGCATATTCTCCTTGAGGAAAGCAAATTGAGGGAAAAGTCAGAGAACACTCAGATAGAAAAGAATTTGCTACAATGAGGGAAGGAAGGTTGGGCAATCCTACTTCCGTAGTGATACTGCCTCGGAAACCCAAGGAGGGGTCACTATGAGTCAGGGCTGACTTGACGGCACATAACAACAACAACAACAACAACAACAATGAGGGAAGTACTGTTTACTCTGTGGCCTCTGCACTAGAGAAAAAAGAGTATCCAGGACCCTTATTCCTCTAAATATGCTATTGCACTCAAAGCACCACTCACCTTCTCTATGGCCTTTCCCACATCCCTGATAAAGTTACTCCTCTGGCTATACAATGTAATGAGGATAGAATTCTATTCAGCAAGCGTTTGAGCATTTACTACACTCTAAGCATAGTGCTAAGAACTCTGGTAGCGTAGTGCCTAAGGCACTTGACTGCTAACCAGAAGGCTGGCTGTTCAAACCCACCAGCCACTCTTCAGAAGGAAGATGGGGCAATCTACTTCGTAGTGATACTGCTTTGGAAACCCAAGGAGGCGTCACTATGAGTCGGGTCTGACTCGACAGCACATAACATCAAACAACAACAAGCATTGTGCTTAGAACTAGGGTGAAGACAGAAATAGACAAGATACAAACTTTTCCTGGTTATAAGTGTCATCATCTGCTATATAATTTCCAAGTCCAGTGTGAAATTAAAATACATGGCCCCTTGTTCAAAATTAACAATTTAAAGTCAGCAATAGCAAGCATTCAATCAAGCTCTTATGTGACTGCACAAGTTGCATGCCATGAAGAAGCTGGAATGAAGAGAGACTATGAGAGATCAAAAGCTCCATGCTGACAATGAGTAGAAACTAGATTGGTGGTTCCCTAGGTCTGGTAATGTGTTGAGCGAAATGAAAAGAGACTGCTAATAGGTATAAGTTTTTTTAAAGGGGTGAGGAAATTATTCTCAAATGGATTGTATTAAGAGTTATAAAAGTCTGTGAATATACTAAAAGATAGAATCATGCACTTTTCTGGTTACCTAGTACTGCTCTAACAGGAATATACCACAAATGGGGTGGTCTTAGCAAATAGGAGTGCTGCTCTTACAGCTTGGGAGGCTAGAAGTCCGAGTTCAAAGTGCCAGGGTCTAGGGGCTATGTGAAAGCCCTTCGATCTCGGGCTTCAGCTCTGCCTCTTGCTCCCAGCCCATTGAAGCTAGAGGCATTTCTTCACTCAGGTAGATGTGGCTGCTGAGGCTAACAAGCCCAAGGTCAACAAATAAAATGGCATAGTCCTGATGTTACCAAACCACACCAAAACCAAACCAAACTCATTGCTGTGGAGTTGGATCCGACTCATAGCAACCCCTCCTTGGATTTCTGAGGCAGTATCACTATGGAAGCAGATTGCCCAACCTTCCTTCTGAGGAGTGCAGGCCATTAATTCAAGTCCATTGAAAGTCTTAAGGTTGGCAGAGCATGGCAGTCTGCTGAACAACGACATGGCTACACGCAGGGTTCAAGCATGCCATAAGCTAGAGATCATTCACTAAGTTGCTTCTTATATAAGGGAAACAGACCATATCCCTAAGGCGGCTACTCAGCTGCTTGTGATAGGTGCCACCATGAAGTTGATTGCCAACCTCATATGGAGAATAACTACCACCAGCTGCCCAGCCACTCAACCAGGCCTAGCCAAGTTGACACACAAACTTAACCACCACAGGCACTTTAAATGGATGAACTGTATGGTATGTGAATTATATCTCAATAAAATAGCTATTTAAGGTAAAGTTCCAGGTTGATAAACCTAGACATTTTCCTGAAGACGATAGAAGGATACTGCCTTTTTTTTTTTTCTCCTGAAAGACAGGATTAACTTTGTATTTAAGGAAGATAATTCTGGTGAGCATCCACAGGGAAGGACAATGTTGGCAGAAACAATGTTCAGGTTTTTGCTGCAGTTCATTGCAGATATTATAGAGTGTGAGCCAGCTCAGAAGCCTGGGATTGAAGAGGTAGTCCAGAGAAGGAGGAATATATTTCAGAGGCCCTGTGGAAATACTGTAGCAGAATTATAGATAGATTGCTCGGGTGACAGCCTAGGCCAAGAATGCTAAGAAACACTTACTGAGACAAGGAAGAGCCAGCAACCACTTCTACATGATTCTCATCACTTTCTTTTTGAAATCTTCCCTTCTTCCATCCTGTGTATAGCATACAATTGATTTTTCTTCTGATTCTTTATAATTTCATGTGTGTGGCCTAAGCAACTAGACCTCTTAAGACACCTCTATATGCTATATTTCTTCAACAATTACAGATATCTATAGTAATATCTCAAGTAATAATATCTTAGTATAGACCCAGTTGATCTGGAGCTGTATTTTGAAACATAAGATGATCAAGACTATGGGAGAATTAGTAATGAACAGATCTCTAACCAAATAATTCAGTTAAAAGGCTGAACATTTAGGCCAAAATGGACATGCAAATGAAAGACTGTGGGCATTGGGAAGAGACAAAATGCTGAACTCTTAAGAAATGATTCTTCCATCTCTATCTTTTGCAATGAGAATAAAAAAATATATCTCAGACTTAGATATAGGGTCTGTCACTTATCATTTAGATTGTGAACTTTAGAGACCCT
>NW_006921601.1:161014-192821 GCF_000298275.1 Orycteropus afer afer | reverse complement strand
TATACCCCAAGGTTGAGGGGCTTTCACCCAGCCCCTAGAGCCTGGCACTTTGAACTTGGACTTAAAGCCTCCAAATTGTAAGAATAAACTCCTGTTTGTTCAAGCCATCCCATTTGTGGTATTTTCTTGTCAGAGCAACACTGGGTAACCTTAATAGAATGTCCTTACCACCAACCATTCATTTAGCAAATGCTTATTGAGTGTTTGCTCTGAGCACTGTCCAAAAATCTGGGAATATATCAGCAACTAAAAACACACAAAACCAAACCAAACAAGCCCTAAACTCTACTAGTTCCTTACCAAACACCAAACTCACTGCCGTGGAGTCGGATCTGACTCACAGCGATTCCTCCTTGGGTTTCCGAGGCAGTATCACTATAGAAATAGATTGCCCAACCTTCCTTCTGAGGAGTGGCTAGTGGGTTTGAACTGTCAGCCTTCTGGTTAGCAGTCAAATGCCTTGGCCTCTATAACACCAGAGCTCCTACGGAATATGAAATGGATTATGAGATGGATTAGGGATTAAAGATGGATTAATTTTATGGTCTGGATTATATACAGGTTCAATTATTTTGTTATAAATTTTAGAGTCTGAATTCTATAAAAGTTGAATAATGTTTTTGATAAAACTGAGCTTTGTCAGTTCAGAGTCATGAGTCTTCAGGACTCCTTTATTTTTGAATCTTGTATTTCCATGAGCTCAGGACTTTCTGCTCACGGCTGGATTCTAACTGGTAACCTAAGTATCTATATTCTCCTGCTGTTCACTAGACCTCAACAGGTTCTCTGACCTTGATAAAACAGGTCCCTTTTCCATTCCCATTCTCCTGGTTCCAGTTCAGACCTCCATAATTTCTAACACCTCACTATTGCAATTACCTACTACCTTCATCTCTTGCTTTGAGCCTCTTGCTGAAGATCATCTTGCCCAGATCACTGTCCATGTATTTATCCTTCATTCAACAAATATTGGCTGAATGATTTCCTTCTTCTCAGTGTTCCTATGACTGTTTCTCCATCACAGCATTTATTATTTTCCAATAAAAAGCATTTGTTTACCTGAATGCTCATCTCTTCCCCCATAATATATGAATTCCTTCAATCCAGTGACAGTATTTTATTTATAATTTTTCTCATTAGTAATCTAGTCTCTAACAAAGACCTGATACAGAGCAGTCAGTGCTCTAGACATGTTTACTTAACAAATGAATGAATGATCATGGTGGTTAAGTTTGTGTGTCAACTTGGCTGGGCCTAGTTCAATGGCTGGACAGCTGGTGGTAGTTATTCCCCATGATGAGGCTGGCAATCAACTCCATAGTAGGATCTACCACAAGCAACTGAGTAGAGCTGTTTTAGGGATGTAGTCTGCTTCTCATATATAAGAAGCAGCTTTGGGAATGTCTCTAGCCTATGGGACGCTTGGACCCTGCATGTAGCTGTGTTCAGCAGCCTATCATGCTCTACCAACCTTGGGAGTTTCAATGGACTTGAATTAACGGCCTGCTGTGTGGTTTGGTAACATCAGGACTATGCTATTTTATTTGTTGACCTTGGGCTTTTTAGCCTCAGCAGCCAGTTGCTGCCTGAAAGAAAAAATGCCTCTAGCTTCAGTGGGCTGGGAGCAAGAGGCAGAGCTGAAGCCCAAAGGGGCTTTCACACAGCCCTAGAGCCTGGCACTTTGAACTTGGACTTCTAGCCTCCTGATCTGTAGAAGAATAAACTCTGTTTGTTCAAGCCATCCCATTTGTGGTATATTCAGTGCTCCAGACGTGTTTACTTAGCAAATGGAATGAATGATGAATGACTTACTCATCTCTCATTTTGCTACTCAAATTATCTTTCTTCTCTATAAATGTGATACTCTTCTTCAGCTTAAAATTTCTGACTCCCCTCTCCTTCCTTTTTGCCTTAGAAACTCTGGTGTCATAGTGCTTAAGTCATTTGACTTAACCAGAAGGTTGGTGGTTCAAACCCACCAGCCACTCCACAGAAAGAAGACTGGGCAATCTACTTCCTGTAAGGACAACAATAATTGAAACTGTGAGAGCCAGAACTTGTTTTCTGCTTTTGACAGTGTGCAGTCTTACCATATTTCTGGTGCTCATTTTAGTGGAAAATATGTAAGTTTTCCTTCTCTGACAGGTTTCTGCCTTTCACAGGTTTTACTGTGGTTATTTCCTGAGCACATAATGTTTTGTTGTTGTTGTTGTTGTTATGTGCCGTTGAGTCGGACCCGACTCATAGCGACCCCTCCTTGGGTTTCCAAGGCAGTATCACTACGGAAGCAGATTGCCCCATCTTCCTTCCGAGGAGTGGCTGGTGGATTTGAACTGCCAGCCTTCTGGTTAGCAATCAAGTGCCTTTAGCCACTATGCTACCAGAGCTCCACATAATGTTTTAGGTACTTTTAAATAGTTTATATGTAATATATCATTCAGTTATCACAACATAGTGATATTATTATGCCATTTAATGTATGCTAAGAGATTCAGAGATTATTTAACTTTCCTAAACAAAAGCACACCAAGAATATCTAACCCCTGAACTCTGCCTTCAACCATCAGGCTATATTATATATACTTAAAATCTTTCAATATGTAAATAATCCTCTGGTTTTTTAAACACAACTTTCAGATTTAGTCCAATATTTCTTCTTAACCATCTTCCTCAACCTGAACTATGCCAGTCTCTCTGTTCTCATTACTAAACCTTATTTTCTACCATTTTTCTTCCCTATTCTAATCTCTGTCACTGTTATTATAGCCCTTAATTGTCTATTCTATTATCTTTATAAACATTCCTCAGGTGGTATAGTGCCTAAGGCACTTGACTGCTAACCAGAAGGCTGGTGGTTCAAACCCACTAGCCACTCCTCCGAAGGAAGGTTGGGCAATCTAGTGATACCACCTTGGAAACCCAAGGAGGGGTCTCTGTGAGTCAAAATCTACTCAACAGCAGTGATTTTTTTTTTTTTTTACATACTTACCATGGACATGTATCATGTAATTTTTCTCTATCTTACCATAGATATATACTTGAACCAAGAGAGAAGTTTTAACATGACTCCCTAAATATTCCTTCTAAGTATACTGACAAGATGTCATTCTTTCATCAACAAATAACAAAAACAATGCCTGATACACACCACCATCTGCCAGGCTGTTGTACTGGGGAGCTTACATATTGCTGTGATGCTGGAAGCTATGCCATCAAGATTTCATACACCAGCAGGGTCATCCGTGATGAAGAGGTTTCAGTGGAGTTTCTGATCTAAGACAGATTAAATGAAAGGCCTGGTCATCTACTTCTGCAAATTAGCCAATAAATGCCTATGGACCACAACACAATATTGTCAGAAACAGTGCTGGCAGATGATCCTACTAGGTTGGAGGCACTCAAAATACAGGGCCATAAAATGGACTAGAGCATACCAACAATTGTCAAGATGGACCAGAACCAGACAACATTTTGTTCTGTTATACATAGGCTCATTATAAATTGGAGCTGATTTGACAACAACTAATAACAACAGTGGGAGCTCTGGTGGCATAGTGCCTTAGGCATTTGACTGCTAATCAGAAGGCTGGTGGTTCAAACCCACCAACCACTTGGAAGGAAGGTTGAACAGTCTACTTCCATAATGATACCACCTCAGAAACCCAAGGAGGGGTCGCTATGAGTCAAATCTGACTCAACGGCAGTGAGGTTTTTTTTTTTTTTTTAATAACAACATGTCAAGTAGTTGCCAAGACCTATAATGGGCCTTAGGTATCAACAACCAGTATACTTCCTGGTTTCAAGGAACTCAATGTAGTAAGTGAAACATAACCTTCACTGAAAATTCATCCTGAATCAGTTATACTAATATAACCACCCCCTCTCTTTTATTTTTCCCCCTCTGATAGAATTATTGAAGTCATACTACATTTCTGAAATGTCTTTTTGTCACTATTAATTCCAATAGAAGCCAATTTCAAAGTCATATTCTCCTGGGGGCCTTCTCTGATCCCATAACTTCCTGTTTTTTCTCTTCTCATTCACTATCTGTGACCTTCTTGGATTTTCAGCCTTTAGTGCTCCTTGATAGTTACACACATGCGTGAGCCCTATTAGCCCTTTCTGAGGGATGTTCCTTTGCCAACAGGCTGGGAGTTACCTACATTTTCCCAATAGGAGTGGTAGCACCAAGCCTTGCCTGAGGTGCTTCTTTAACTTAAGGGTTCCCACTGACCTCCTTCCATCAGATTTGACCCAGGGCTTGAGTATATGTTTTCAAAGGGCATAAGCTCTTTGTCACCCAGCTCTCTGAAGGTACCCCAAAATGATGACTAGCGTTCTTCTTCTCCTTTATTCTAATTTTTCTATGCCCTTGCCTTAGTCATGACTCCAGAACTCTGTGTAAAGAAAATATTCTGTATGGTGGATTCTGGATGACTAATTCTTTAGTCATACAGCCCTGCCATCTTTATATTGAGGAGGAAACTTCAGTTCTGCCTTTGATTATACACATTGTACAGAAAGTATCAGGGACCTAAATAACATATATCATAGGCTTCAACTTACTATGATAGTAATTGATTTTAACTATATTTTATGAACTAAAACTTCATGGACATGAACTGGCAAAGTATATTTTGCTGCATCTAAGCATACAAGAAAATCTGCAAAATTAATATTTGATGTGCAAGATTGACTACTTTATGGCATCTAATAAGGACAACCAGAAATGATAGTTTTTAAATCAAAAGAGAATATATTATAAGCCAAAACCACTGTCATCAAATCGATTCTGACTCATTGAGACCCTGTAGGACAGTGTAGAACTGCCTCATGGGTTTCTGAGGCTGTAAATATTTATGGAAGCAGATTGCCTCCCATTTGTCCCAAGGAGTGGCTGGTATGTAGGTTCAAACCACAAGCCTTTTGATTATCAGCCAAATGCTTTAACCACTGCACCACCAAAGCTCCTCAAACACATTCTAGGATATGTCATATTCCTGTCTTAGGGTCTTCTTTCTCTTCATGATTCTGGTTAGGGTGGAGTTTTAGTCAGGCAGTGAACTTGTCCTTTTCTTGTCATCTGTCCTGTAAGCCTCCTTCTGGGCATTCAGATAGCAGTCATCACTCATACCTAAAAACATCTGGACACACACCCTAAGACTCAGCAAAACTCAGCATGACTCGACATTGCTATGCTGGGACCAGAGCCTCGCCTAGAAGGCTATACAGACCTAGCAGGAAGGGGGCAGGGCATTGGTGCAGATTGGGTCTCAATTAGAACTGACATTCTGGAATATGGAAAAGCAGCAATGGTGCCTAAGACATAAATGAAATATGAATTAGAGGAAAACTGAAGTTTATTTAATCAATAAGAAGAGGCTGGAGTGGACTGAGGAGCTGTGCTTTTAGAAACCATAAAACCACCAGACCAAACCCACTGCCATCGAGTTGATTCCTGCTCAAAGTGACCCCCAGTGGGTTCCCAAGGCAGTAACTCTCTACAAAAGTAGATCGCCCCCATCTTCTTTCCAGGAAGCAGCTGGTGGGTTTGAACTGCAAACCTCTGGCTAGCAGTCAGTGGCTTAGATACTGTCCCACCAGAGCTCCTTGTAGACACCATAGTCTTTCAGAAAATGTTTTTAGAACACCTGCTGTGCAGTCAACACTAATTTCAATGCTTGAATCATAAACAAGAATAAGACATGGATCCTGCCCTCCAGGAGTCTTGGTTAAGTATAATTGTGGTATAAATATACAATACAATATCACATTATTTTTTATACTTAATATATGTAGGATGCAATGGAAGGAAAAAGGAATGAGTGACTCTCTCAATGTGGTTTCAATTGAGGGAGTAAGGAATGGTCCAGAAGATTTCACAAAATTAGGTTAATGTAAATAATGACTTAGGAGGCACTGGAAGTTCAAGGGTAGAATTATTGTCTTCTATGCAGCAGACCTGGGTTGGATTCCCGGTCAACGCAACGCATGCACAGCCATGACCTGTCTGTCAGTGGAGGCTTGCATGTTGCTTTGATGCTGAACAGGTTTCAGCGGAACTTCTAGACTAAGACAAACTAGGGAGAAAGATCCACTTCTGAAAATCAGCCAATGAAATTCCTATGGTTGACAACAGTTCAATCCACAACCAATCAATCACATGGGTGGTGTAGGACCAGGTAGTGTTTCATTGAGTTATGTCTGAAGTTACCATAAGTCAAGGGTTGAATCAATGGCAGATAGCAAAAGTAGTGTCTTTGAAAGATGAAAATAAAGGACCTTGTTGGAAAATACTCATTCTCTATCTCCTTTCAGGGTAAGGTGGAACTGGCTGAGACAGTGAGACAGAGTGCTTTATCCTTGAGAAGGTGTCCCATTGGTGTGTGGATAGAGAAAAGATCTTTATCGCTCCATACAATAAACTCTCCTATACTCTCCTCTTTTACTTCAGAGGTTTCAGAAAGCCTACTGCAGCCAGGCAGATCACATAAAAGAATCAAGTGCCAGGTAGAATATGCAGTGAAATTGAGCCCATCCCTAATAAAATAGAGCAGTCAACACTTTAGTTAAACATTGGTACAAGGGACTGAGATAGGGCCAGTGATCCCAGCAAAACCAGCTTCTCCCTGTATTATCTTGGGAAAATTACTTAACTCTCCATGTCTCTGAAATATAAGAAACTAATATGATTTAGCTCACAAGGTTTTTATGAGGATTAAATTAATGTATTGTGTAAAGGATCTAGAACTATGCCTAGAACAGAAAATAAACACACTAAATGTTATTTGTTTTAATATTATAAGCCTATAAAAATATAATTATTAGGTTTGCATACTATTTTCAAAGGATAACTTCATGAATTGATATTTTGAAAAATTTCTTGATTTTGAATGTTGGCAGCAGGTTCAGTTTACTTTTCACTATTGGAGCGTTCTAAAACAATCCCATGGATGAAAGTTAGATGATGGGCATTTGTGCTGAAACTTCTGATTTACTTTCTCTCTGACATTCTCATTCACCAATTCCCTTTTCTCTTGGTTGTTGTCACAGTATCCTTCTTCCTAATCTATCTTCAGCTTAAGTATCTCTCCTGACGTTGTAAGACCTCTAAGCTGAGAGAGCTCTGTTTGACACAGAGGATACACATACTTCTAAATGATTGATTCTGAATTCTATTCTGCTTTCAAATGAGAAAGAATGTGAAGTTCAAAATGATTTGAGGTTGTAGAATATATTGAGCAGAGGCCTGCACTAGTAAAATTTCGGGGGCAAAATGATCAGACCCTGAAAATGGAGATGCAGGACCCTTGCAGAGTTTTTCCTCTTTTTCTGTATTCCACAGCTTCTAGTTTTCCTTGGGGTCATCAGTGTTTGGCACTTCCTACAATGACACACAGACTTAAACAGACAGATATGTGCATACTTGGGGATGATAGTGTTCCAAGTTATGGTGGGCTAAAAAGAAAAGCAATGATTTACAGCATGTTAGGCCAGAAGAGTGATTGAAAATATAATACATAGATACTCTCTTTCTCAACCAAATTTTCAATTTGACCAAAGGGTTAAGGTATTATTTAGGCAGGTATAGGCCTCTAGCTCTGGTGGTATAGTGCTTAAGGTATTGACTGCTAACCAGAAGGCTGGTGGTTCAAATGCACCAGCCACTCCTCGGAAAGAAGGTTGGGCAATCTATTTCCATAGTGATACTGCCTCAGAAACCCAAGGAGGGGGTCATTTTGAGTTGGATCTAACTTGATGGCGGTGGGTGGGAGGCCTCTAGTTTCCTCAGGGAAACTGTCTATAACCAGTCATTTGCTTATTTCTCTGATCTAAGCTACAGCCCTTTTCATTTTGAATTTTTTTCCAAATTTGTCTTTATTTCTTTATCTCTCAAACTTCCCTAAGGAAACACAACTATGATGCAGGAAGTATAGTCTGTAATTGTGCCTTGAACCCTGTCCTCTAATCTCTTACTGGTGAAAGTGGGGACCGTGAGATAGAGGTACCTGCCTCTATCTTTTGTATCCACAGTGGATATCTGTGTTGGTGTTTTGTAGTAGAAAGAAGAGAATCCTCAGTGGTAATAGAAGTGGGCTTATATTCTACCTCACCACTTACTAGCTCTGTAAAATTAGACAGGTCCCTCACTTTTACAGAGAACAATATAATGAAGACAGTAAGAGAACCCAGGTTGCCTGGTTCAAATTAACTAGCTACTTATTAACTATATGTCAAGAAATTTACTTATGCTATCTGTGCCTTGGAAGAAGGTCTGGTGACACAGTGGTTAAGAGCTCAATTGTTTGAATGCACCAGCTACTCCATGGGAGAAAGATGTGTCAATCTATTCCCATAAGGATTATGGACTTGGAAACCCTATGGGGCAGTTCTACTCTGTTGTATAGGGCTACTGTAAGTCAAAATTGACTTGATGGTAATGGGTTCTTGGTTTATCGGTGCCTTAGTTTCCTCATTATTAAAAAAAAAAGAGAGAGAGAAAATAATCCTTTTCCAAGTATTGTTAAGAGGAGAAGCTAAGTTCATTTCTGTAATGAACATAATAAATGCTCAAGAATTATTAGTAATGAGAACACAAGAAATGCTCAAGAATTATTAGTAATAATTAACCAAAACAAGTTGTCATGGAGTTGATTTTGACTTACAGTGACCCCATGGGTGTCAGGGTAAAACTGTGCTCCCCAGGTTTTAAATGGATGATTTTCCAGGGGTCAATTGGAGGCCCTTCTTCTGCAGCACCTCTGAGTAGAGCAGACCACCCACTTTTTGGTTCACAGCTGAGTGTATTGACCATTTGCACAACCCAGGGAGTCCTCGTCATCACTGGCGTTAGTTGAAATATATTCAGTATACACACCTAACAAAACTATTATCTTATATAAGATTGTGTAGTCTAGAATGATGCCTGATATGCAGAAAAATGTCAATAATTCCTGCCCCCCTTTCATTTTCTTCTAGTGTAAATGGCTTCTATTTCTTCAAGTGTCCCTCATGTGGTCTCTAGTCCCTTAATCATCCTTTTTTTTTTTTTTTTTTGCTTACTTCTTATACAGATTCTTAGTGGATCTCTCCTGCCCCAGGTTCTTGGATTGCACATGTTTCAGGTGGAGTAAGATCTTCACAGACACCAAAGAACTCTTGGCCCCTGGAACCTCAGAGCAGCTGCTCAATCATTAAAGCTAAGCTCTGGATTTTGACTGTAGTCTCTGGCAGATGGTCCTGTTGGAGGACAAAGGGGCTCCTCCTGCACCATGCCCAGGCCCTTGCTAAGTTAAACATCAAGTTATACGATTGCCATTGTGTCTCTAAGAGTGGTTGGTATTGTTTTTAGAGACTGCCTGCTGCTTTGAGACCTGTGGCTCTTAGGGAGCCCATAGCTCACACTTGCATTGCTAGATCCCTAGACAACATTGTGTCATATCTCCTTCCATCTTCATAGTAACCCCATAACATAGATATGATTATTTCCCTTACTTTACAGAAAAAAAGAATGAGCTCAGAGGAGCCAAGGTACTTGCACTTAGCTGAGGGGGTAGGGAGTTTCATTTGGTAGTAAAATGTAAAATGCTGCTATTTTTTGCCTCCCAACTTTTCATATACCCTCCCCTTCCTCAAAGTCTATCTCCACTGAGAGTCATGGGCTCCACCCAGTGCTCCCAAAATGATCTGGTCACCTATCTAAGCCCACAAGACCCATAGACATCTGGGCCCCGATAGCATGCAGCTAGCCATGACCCTGCCCTTTCTGGGACCTCTGATAGACACATTGTGTACATCAGCTCCCAACAGGAGCCCTGCATTTGCTGAGTCAGAGTCCCCTAAAGTCAGAGCTCTTAGAGACTCCTTCTCCCAAAGTCACAGTCACAGACTTCTCCATTTTTGTCCCCTTCATCTGCAGCCTAGTGATCCTGCTTCTACAATATCATCCATTTAATTATCTGTAGCTATGTAGCAAAATGCTTAAGAGCAGTGGCTTTAAAGTCTGACCCAAATATAAGGTCTAGCATTATCTTTTTCATGTCTGAATTTACACAAAGATCTTGACTCCTTTGAGCTCAATTTCTCCATCTATAAAATAGGGGTACTTATTATATTTATGAGAGCTCTAATAGCATAGTGGCTAAGGCACTTGATTGCTAACTAGAAGGCTGGTGGTTCAAACCCATCAGCCACTCCTCAGAAGGAATATGGGGCAATCTACTTCCGTAGTGATACTGCCTCGGAAACCCAAGGAGGGGTTGCTATGAGTCGGGTCTGACTCGATGGCACATAACAACAACAGCAACAACATTATATTATTTGATGGAATTAGTGTGAGGATGAAAGTAGATATGACACATTGTAAAGCAGTTACTAATGTGATTAGACATTAGAATATAAAAAGTATCAACAGATAATAATAGTTTTAATTATCCTATAATCCTGCCGCATCCCCATCCCAGATTTCCTACTCACACTCTCTTTGTTCAGCTTTATCCAATTTTGGTTTGGGATTTGAAGCAAATCCCTACAATGATTCCAGATTTTAGGGTGAGAATAGGGAGTAAACCTTTGGAGGTTTTTCAATTGAAATAATAATAATAATAATAATAATAATAATAATAATAATATAGCATAGACCATCTCAGCAAGGTTCAGGTCAGGTCTAAGGCAGGAACTTAGTTAGGAAGGAACACCAAACTTTTGGACCCAGCCATCCTGGAATCTGGCAGTGCGATTCTGAGGATTTGCCTCTGGATACTGGGAGGGCTCCCTCACAGAGAACTCCTTCAACAAAGAGGGCATAGACTATGGGGAAACAGATTTCTGGTAAAGATGAGGATATTCTACTAGAGTTGACTTAAGACAAGCACTATGGAAGTTTCAGAAGGGGAGATATTCTCTGACACATGAAAGAAAACTTTTGATTCCAGCCAGATTCAGTGTAAGCTTTTGGTCTCTTTCTTCATATATTATTCAACTCTTGTTTTAGGCCAGGCTTCATCAACTCTTCAAGTGCCACTTGGTGAGACTATGAATCCAATTCATCCAACCAAGACATGTGAAGAGTATCCTCTCACGTGCCCAGGCCAGTATTAATCACTGATATAATGGGGGAGCAGAATACAAGAGAATGAAATGTAATGGCAGAAGACTTCTCAGACATACAATAGTCTAAGACTTCATCAGGACCAGCCTTCTGCTTAGAAATGAATCCCCTCTGAACCCTTGTCCTATTCATGCAGTCTTGAGTGAAATACCTCTTATCGTGAGGAGGAGTCATGGCTTCTCCACTGAACCCAGGTTCTTTGCTGGACAACTTAATACTCACAAATTTCTTATACAAATAAAAATTAATTAATTCTGGGCCACATAGATGGTCAAATCTCTTTTCCAGAAGATAAGTTTTCCATGTTGAAGCACTCATGCATTTGTTATACACAAGTTCTCTGCATGGTGGTGAATTCTGGAAATGTAACAGAGAATCTAAGATACCATCCATATCTACACAAAGCCAAACATTTAACCGAAGACAGTGATCATAACATCCAACACTTCTCCACTTGGTATAGTCTTTCCTGATCTCAGGGATGCTATTCTGAGGTTGGGAAAGACAGCCTACCATTTGCAGCCAGCTGCAAAGTAAATAAGCACAATTTTAAAGTCATTCAGGGAAGTGGAGTACAGATGGTGAAAAAATGTCCTGTGAATAACAAGGCCCCTGAACATCCTGAAGACATGGAATGGAACTTTTTATTTTTAATTTTTTTTATTGTGATTTGGGTGAAAGTTTACAGAGCATATTCACTTTCCATACAGCAGTTCACATACACTTTGTCTCATGACATTGACTACAATTTACCACAATGCAACAGCTCCCCTTTAAGGACTTTAAAGGCCTTTGTATCCACAGCACCTTGCACAGACAGTGTCAAGCAGATGCCAGTCACTATTTACTGGATAAATGAAAGAAAAGAAGCTTAAGAGTCTGAGGTGAGCTCAAACCCCATTTTCACAGATGAGGAAACTAAGTAATACAGTTTGCATGACTTCAGAATCCCTGCTCTTAATCCTTGCTCTACATGGTCTCAGACATCCCTGCCACAGAGGTTTTGGAACTCTGGACTAAGTTAGATGAATGACTGTGCTCACAATGTGGCAAGTTCTGACCTGAAGTTGTGTGCAGAATAGAAGGGAAAGGAACATTCTCTCTTCCCCACACATAAGCAAGCACACACACCTAGCAATAAGGTATACTTCTTTGAAGAAGTAAGTACCATTGCTGAATGAGAGGATATGGGCCATCTTGCCAGCTGACTAATATTGGGGTCAATGACATCTCAGTCTAGGAATTGAAAGAATTTATGATTTAATGGGGGAGGTCTGGTGGCATAGTGCCTAAGGCATTTGACTGCTAACCAGAAGGCTGGTGGTTCAAATCCACCAGCCACTCTCTGAAGGATGATTGGGCAATCTACTTCTGTAGAGATACTGCCTCAGAAACCCAAGGAAGGGTTGCTAAGAGTCAAATCAACTCCACGGCAGTGAGTTATTTATTTATTTTTTTGTTGTTGTTGTTTATGATTTAATAGATAGAAATTCTGTGTTGGAGGAAGTGCTATGGGGGATCATTTACTTTAGCATGCAATTGCATAAAAGGCTCAGAGAAGAGTAGAGACTTTCTCAACATAATTTCATTTGTCATGGAAAGACCTGAGCTATAAGTCAAAACTGCTGACTTCCTGTCAAGTATACTTTCTACTGAGCCTCTTTGCCTCTAACCATGCTCCTTCTGAGTAAAGACACAGGTGGAATATAAATAGCTCAAATAAGGTCCAGGCAACAGTCAGTGCTTGTCAGACTCTCAATTATTTCTTTAAAAGTAAATAAATAATTTAAATACATAAATAGGCCCTACCCAAGGGCTCCCAGGAGGGGAGGGAGGGGCTCTGGGTCTTCTGGGTCCTGGCCCTGCAGATAGTGCTATCAGGGCCCTGACAGAGACTCCTCCCATTGCTGGGCCTTGGAGCCAATCAGCCTAGCACAAGGGCGGGAAGGTCATCTCATCTTGCCCTGGCATGGGCATGGCCATGTGGTCTCTAAACTCAGGTCATGGCAATTCTTAACTCTAAGGAAAGGACCCTCACCTAGAGGTTGATATACATTCCATAGTCTCTTTTATGTTCCTGAGTCTCAAAGAGCTCTCTGCTCTGAAAGTGAAGGCAAACCTGAGATAATGTTTAAAATTTAAACCAAAATTTCCTGAAGTCTTCCTAAAACCAAACAATGTTTAGCAAAACTAGTAAAATATATCTGCCTTGCTCATTATGCTCTTTGTAGAACTATCTATATGGGAGGGATCAAACTGACAACAGACTCTAAAGATGGAAACCTTAGTGGGCAGTGAGTTTATGTTAATGAAGAGGAACAGTTCATACAAGGAGGGTAAGAATGGTTACTTAAAGAATGTAATCCATGTCACTGAATTATACATGTAGAAACAGTTGAATTGGTTTCTATTTTGCTCTGTGTACTCTCACCAACAATAACAAAATTAATTTAAAAATAAAATAAAAATATTAAAAGTGATGAGAAAATCATTGTGCTAAATGTCATCCCACTCAAATCCTTATCTGTTTACACATATGTAGTAGGGTAAAAAAGACCCCAAATTCAAACAGGTTTTATAGAGACATTTTTATTAAGCTTTGGACAAAAGACAAAATAAGCACAATCATCCTGGATGAGGGAGACCATCAGCGTGAGAAAGCTGGATGGAGTCCACTTTCCACCGAGTCATGGCCGTGTGGCTAATTATATATGATTTTAAATCATCACAAAATCATGATTCGTGGTAGATAGATTTGTCACTGTTACAAGGAGGACTACAGAAGCAAAGTAAAGTCCATGGTTGGCATTTGAAGATAGTAAACAGTTACAGGATTGGTTCTGGACCTTGACTAGCTGGCTAGGTGGTGGTCTGGATAAGCTATGAGTCATGACCATGCAGCCTGAGTCTTAGTCACAAGGTGGCTACTAACAATACCAAGACCCCAATCTTAATTTAAATTAGAAAAGGACACATTCAGCAAAATTCCCTAGTTCTGTGTGAGACTAGTTCCCTAGTTCAGTGTGAGAGTATAATCTACTTTCAACCGTACTCTTTCTAAAGTCAAACTGTCCTCTCTAGGTTTGACCTGGAACTTGTCTGTACATAGCCACAATAATGGTTTAATGGTGAAAAAGAACCCAGATGGCATCTAACTTCAATCGCAAGGATACAAAAAGATCAACCTTGCAACATATCTTAATAAAATTCTTAAAAGCCAAAGACAAAGATAATTCTGAAAATGGTAACAGAAAAATGCAATATAACATTCCAAGGGTCTTCCATAAGAATCGGTGCAGGTTTCTCCCCACAAACTCTAGAGGCCAGAAGATAATGGAGCAAAATATATAAAATACCAAATGAAACCATTTAACAAGCAAGAATTCTTTACCAACTAAAGCTGTCATTCAAAAAGCAAGGGGGATATCTAGACATTCCCAAACAAACAGAAGTTCTGGGAATTTGCCACTACCATGCCAACTTTGCAATTATTGCTCAAAGGAATATACCAAATGGAAAGACAAGAGCAATAAGAAATAAGTACAAAGTAAATTTATTTAACATAAGTTGATTATTGATATTAAAGGAGACACAGCAACTGAAATGGGAGAGAGAGGAGCATATGTGGAACAGATTCTTAATGTTGAAGTTGTGAATGTTTGATCAATTTCAGATTGCAGAAGTTGGTAAAAATCCTCAATTTCTTCAACTTTGCCTTTAGTGGTTTGTGCATAAATTTCAATAATGGTATACACTGGTCTTCCTAGTAGGAGTATGAATATTATCCTATCAATGACAGCACTGTACTTCAGGATATATCTTGAAATGATCTTTCAATGATGAATGTGAAGCCATTCCTTTCCAATTTGTCATTCCTGGTATAGTAGACCATATGAATATCTGGTTCAAAATGGCCAATACCAGTCCATTTCAGATCACTAACTGACAACTTTCAATTATCCTAGATTCATATTTTGCATACATTCTGATTATTCCATGGATGTTTGCAACTGTTACTTCTCATTTTGAGTCTTGCCACATCAGCAAATGAAGGTTCAGAAAGCTGTATTCCATCCATGTCATTAAGATACCCTCTACTTTGAGGAGGCAACATTTTCTCAGTCATAATTTGAATATTTTCTAGTCTTGAGGGTCTCACCTTCCACTACTCTATCAGAAAATGTTCTCTGCTATTAAAGATGTTTCCAGTGGTGATTTTTTCAGATGTGGACCAATGCTTCCTTCTTCTTGGTCTGTCATAGTCTGCAAGGTCTGCTGAAAACTGTCCACCCTGGGTGATCCCATTACCCCAATGCCATTTGAAAACTGGTGACATAGCTTCTTGCATCACAGCATTACGCAAGCCACCAGAGTACATCAATAAAAGTATATTATACTATAGAAGTATCTATTAAAAAAAAAATTCTCACTGCCATCAAGTTGATGCTGCCTCATAGAGAATCCCCATTGGTTTCTGAGGTGGTAAATCTTTACAGAAGTAGATTGCCCCTGTCTTCCTTCCAAAGAATGATCAGTGGATTTGAACCACCAACCTTCTGGTTAGCAATCAAATGCCTTAGACACCACACCACCAGAGCTCCTTTCTATAGTTATCTGTAAATACAAATATGTGGGTCTAGGCACATATATTCATTGAAGATATATATATATGAATACTCTACAGATATAATGAAACATCTTTTAACACTGGTTTACTGGGTTTGAAGACTTTTTTTTTTTTCCCCCATAACATAGTTCATAAAAATCACTCTCTGTGGTCGTAAAAGCTTGTGAGCAGCCATCTAAGACACAACTACAAGCCTTGACTTACCAGGTGCAAAACAGTAAGAAGGTAACCAAAAGCACAGAGAAGAAACAAGTCAACAAGAGGCAAAACCTCATCTATCAGAAGAACTAGATGGTGCCGAGCTAGCACCACTGATTATTCTGACAGAGGCTACAGTAGTTGGTTCCAGATAGCAAAACAAACAAACAAACAAACTCACTGCCATCGAGTTGATTCCAACTCATAGCAAACCCTTTTGTATATCTTTGCAGAAGCAGATTGTCCAGTCTTCCTTCCATGGAGTGGCTGGTGGGTTTGAACCAGCAACCTTCTGGTTAGCAGTCAATTGTCTGAGCCATGACACTACCAGATGGTCCCCGATAGGATGGGGAAAAAAAAAATTGGTACAAAATTCAAATACTTTTTAAAAAGACAACTGGAGCAGAAGAAAACAGAGGACCCCTTGGGACTATTGTCCTGAGACATTCTAACCTAGAAGTAAGCCTATCTCCTAAGATCACCATTGGTGAAATAGTGGAGTGGCACACAAAATAAAAGCTATCATCTTGAAGACCAGTATCTATCCTACTTAAAACAAAACAAAACAAACACAACAAAAACAACCAGTATGGGACCAAAAGACCAACAATTTCTCAGAAGGGAAGTTGAAAATGTAAGGGGGCAGGGAAACTAGAGTATTGTACACAGCGAACAAACAGAACACAATTAAAGAGAATATTGTTACATTGTGACAAATGTAACTAATGTCACTGAAAAATTTGTGTGGAATTTCTCAAATGGAAACCTAACATGCTGTGTGAACTTTCATCAAAAATTCAATAAAGTTTTATTTCAAAATAATAAAAAAGAATATTACAGCCTAGAAAAGTCTGTAGGGCAGCACTACTCTGTCATATAGGGTCACTAGGAGTCAGTATTAACTTGATAGCAGACAACAACCTAGAACTCTGCCTTGCATATGGTAGAAAGCCAGGAAATGTCATTACAGAGTATTTTAATGACTAGTTCTTGATCCTGCTTCAGGGATAGTAGACAGCACACAATACACAGTTATAGTACCAAAAATGTGAATGGCTTAGTGTTGGAATGGAAATGGAAAAAAGAGTGGAATTCAATTCTTTACAATAACAAAGGGCTTACATGAAGTCAGGAGGTTTAGTCTTTCAGGCTGTAGGGGTTCATGTTGAAAGTATGTAGTCAGAGGCCCTGTAGGTGCTGTTCAGTTGTTCCCATATGGAACTCCATGAATAACTAGTGGTCCTCAAAGAGTACAGCTTGAGGTAAATATCACTTCCAAACAGTTTTCTACAAGAAGCCCTAAGGAATTCGTTGTTCCTATTCTCTAACGCTATCAGAGCTGAGTTCTGTCTGACTGGTACATCTCTTGCAGAGTCTCTCAAGGTTAAGAAAACTTGAGAAGTTTTAGACTGTGACTTTGGGAGCTGACATAATTTTCTTCTTTGCCCGTGATGTTAAACTCTCCTGTCTGTTTTGGGGGCCTGTTACAATAGGAGTAGAGATGAAAGGGTTGAGAAGCTGGAATCACAGAGATGTAGATGAAAAAAGGAGGCATTACTGTATTTTGGGGGTGGTTGAAGAGGAACAACTTGAGTTCACTCCCTGTAACATGTTCCTAAACACTTCAGTCCAGTCATTTAAAAAGCATGAATGATGGGATACTGTTCTCCAGTGTTTTTGATGGCCCTAGACATCAGAATGGAACCTACCAAAAAAATAAAAAACCATTTGTGCATATGTTGTTGCGTAGATCCAGACTCATAGTGACCCCTCCTTGGGTTTCCAAGACAGTATCACTATGGAAGTAGATTGCTCAATCTTCCTTCTGAGGAGTGGCTGGTGGGTTTTACCTCCAGCTTTCTGGTTAGCAGTCAAATGCCTTAGGCACTATGCTATGGACCTAGGCACTAATTAATTGAATTAAAGCCAGGCACCTCAGACTGATAAAGGAGTATTTAAACAGAGGAAAGAGATAGTCATGAGATCATGGCTTGATGTCCTGATGTTTGTATACATTCATTAATTCAGTCATTCATTCATTCATAAACATAAACCCAAAGCCTACAATATGACATATCATGTAAGTGCTCAGGGCTCTATGTTACGAGGGTAGGAGAAGTACAACTTGGCGTCCCCCTTGTGGTTACCAGACTACTCTGCGTGGCTCTTACCACTATTTGAATGTAACGCTCTTTTGGGGGGCTCTGGTGGCATAATGCCTAAGGCATTTAACTGCTAACCAGAATTTGAACCACCAGCCACTCCTTAGAAGGAAGGTTAGGCAATCTACTGTGAGTTGGATACTACTCAACGACAGTGAATTTGGAGTTTTTTTGTTTTGTTTTGTTTGTTTTTACTCTGCTTTCAAAAGAGCTCTGGCGGCCTAGTGTCTAAGGTATTTGACTGCTAACTAGAAGATTGGTGGTTCAAACCCAACAGGCACTCCATGGAAGGAAGACTTACATGAAGATTTACAGCCTCAGAAACCCAACTGGGGTTCCTGAGTCAAAATCAAACTCACCAGCTACTCCATGGGAGAAAGAAATGACAGTCTGCTTTCATAAAGACTGCGGCCTTGGAAACCCAAGGGGCAGTTCTTCTCTGTCTTAAAGGGTGCCTCTGAGTTGGAGTCATTCAACGGTAATGAGTATACTCTGCTTCTTTGTGTTGGAACTTCCTTATAATAACCAGGGAAGTATAAATTTTGCAAAATAGAAGTATATTATCATGTTTAGGAGGATATTATCTAAAATTAGACAAATCTCAAATTCAGTTCAGGCTTAATAACATATATTGACATTGGACATATAAATTAACTTCTACTAACTTGAATGTCACCCGTATAAAACTGGAATAGTATTGTCTTCTAAGGTTGAAATTAAAATTTAATGAGATAATTCTACAATGTATTTATCATAGTGTCTGATAGAAAATAAGAACCCTATCGATGTTACTGTTTAATACAGGTATGCATGGCTTAACGTCCGTTTTTATAATGTCTGTCTGCATATACATCAATTGTCCCTTTTTTTCTTTTCTTTTTTTTTTTTTTAAGGGAAAGCAGCTCTCCTTTAGTTTATTATCGCGCCCTAATGGTTTCAAAAACCGAAAACCTAAACTCTTGCAGCAATTGAGTACAGAGGGATACAGGCGGGTGAGACAGAGGACGTAGCTCTGGGTGCGGGCTTTTTGGCTTTGCCCACCAGGCAGGCAGGGGCAGGAGCAGGGGCCATGGGGCACAGGCCACTCCAGCTGCTCAGGCAGGCAGAAGAGTGGGCGGGGCCGGGCGCGCTGTGCTCCCCCTCACTCACCTCCTCTGTCTCCGCTCCCGCTGTCTCCCCCTCAGCCGCCACCACTGCAGACACTTATTCCTCTAGCCTCTACCAGCGGTTCCAGCAGCAGCAGCAGTGGCAGCATTGGGGACAAGGACGACCAGAAGTGGGCTCCCATGAAGTTTTAATACGGTGTTTGTACAATGTCCCAATCACATAAAGGCCTACTTACAGAACATAGCGTGTACATTAAGTGACACATACATGCATATTTATTTTTGTAAGCACATTCTGTGTGTCAGTAAAAGAGCTCTCATGGCACAGTGGTTAAAGGACTTGGCAGCAAATTGAAAGATTTGTGGTTCGAACCTATCAGCTGGTCCATGATGGAAAGATACAGTAGTCTGTTTCTGCATATAGTTACAGTCTTGGAAATCCAATTGAGAGTTCTATTCTGTCTCATAAGGTTGCTCTGAGTTGGAATTGAGTCAATAGCAATGCTCTGGTTTTTTGGTTTTAGTGTGTCAGATAGTGATCGGAGTTTTACATGCATTATCTCACTTAATCCTCATCAGTGCACAATGCCAGTTGAGTGAAAGAAGCCTAACTAATAAAATGTAAATAAACTTACAAAAACTTAGTATATTAAAGTAGTTAGTATTATCTGCCTCGGAAACCCAAGGAGGGGTCGCTATGAGTCGGGTCCGACTCGACAGCAAACAACAACAACAACAACAGTATGTACCTTGAAGTAAATTTATTTATCTTATAAAATACACTATATTGGGCCTGAATACTTTGAATACCAATGAATTATTTTGCAAAGTTTTCTAGGACATATATCATGGTATATAATATATGAGGTACTTATCTTTTCAGTGTGTTACTGAATGTTGAAAATGTCATTCTTATACTGAGCTAAAAATCTATCTCCTTGTAACTGGCCACGGTAGGTAATAGTTCTTTTGTCCAAAAAACACTCAGAATATTGAGGATTATTCTTCCTTGAAATACTGCTTTTAAAAAAGAGATGTTATCTACCCACTTTTTTTTTTTTAATGTAATAAGCCTTGGTGCTTTAATTCCTTCTCATTTATTTTCTTATCTTTGACTATAAGGATTTTGTCATTCTCATTCTCTTTCTCTCTCTTCAATTCTTATGTACTTAAAGGTTCCTATCTCAATTCAGGTGGCGTAGTGTCTAAGACATTTGACTGCTAACTAGAAGGCTGGCTGTTCAAATCCACCAGCCACTCCTTGGAATGAAGTTGGGCAATCTACTTCCATAGTGATAATGCCTCAGAAACCCAAGTAGGGGTCGCTTTGAGTTGGATCTGACTTGATGGCAGTGAGTTGTGTTATCTCAGTTTAAGGGAGCTCTTGTGGCACAGTGGTTAAGCCATTTGGCTGATAACCAAAAGTCAAAGGTTTGAACCTACCAGCTGCTCCATGGGAGAAAGATGATGAAGCAGTCCGCTTCTGTAAAGATTTACAGCGTTGGAACCCTCTAGGCAGTTCTACTCTGTCCTAAAGTGTTGCTAGGAGTCAGAATTGACTCAATAACAATGATTTTGGTTTTTGGTATCTCAATTCAAACTTGACATTAGACTAAAGAATGTACGTCTACTATTCAGGAACAGATTCAGGTTTTAGTATATAGTCAGGATGAATATTACTTTTAAATGTATTTCTTGCATTAATCTGTTCTGTCATGGCAACATGATGAGGAGATATGGAAATGAAATTTCTAGTGCATTTTTCCCTTCAAAGTCACTTCCTGTTAATTAACTTGACAGCCACTGCCCATGTGAGCCAATCACAGAAACACTCACAAGCATATAGATACAATTCAGCATATACATTATCATAAGCAAAGCTTTGCCAACTACTTTCTTCTTTCTAACAGAAAGGGAGCACTTGCCCCCATACAACTATTGAATATGACACTTCCCCTGCTGAGTCTTCTGCAGATATTCAGGGTCCCATTTATGGAGAGGTGAATGAACTATATATTCTATATCATTTTTG
Organism: Orycteropus afer afer; assembly: GCF_000298275.1. Lineage (NCBI taxonomy): Eukaryota > Metazoa > Chordata > Mammalia > Tubulidentata > Orycteropodidae > Orycteropus > Orycteropus afer. The sequence goes on along the minus strand of NW_006921601.1, from coordinate 171,586 downwards.
GTGACCAGCCCTAAGAAAATGCTCTAGTAACTCATCCTAGATATTTCGTTTCTATAGATAATTCTGTTTAAACTCTACATTGCTTTGTTTTGGATAAACTACTTAATCTACCTAAGTAATTTACCTAATATCCAGTCTCTTAATCTATATATTCTAAATTTTAATGAAAACTAACTAGAAAAATTTTATCACACTTAGATACAAGGGTGATGCTCTGTAGGCACTAGTTAGCTATAGTAAATGATGAACATATAATTGATCATATTCTATTATTATTATACCCATATCAGCATCCAGGTTCCACAACACCTAATCTTTTCAAGCCACCTTAAAGAATTCCTCTACTTTCCCTTTGTTGGAATTAGAGGTTGAATTTTAATCTTTATGCCTTGTCCTATTTATCCTTATCACAATTTGTTTGGCTAGTTGTCATCCCTGGTCCACATCTCTCAACAATACGTTTGAATGCAGCTGTTCCATAGTGATAACATTTTAAAATGATTCCAGGAGGCTTGGGTGGGCTATCAGAGGGCCATGACTAGTGAATTCAGCAAAGGAAATCAGTAAGAAGTCAGATGAAGGGAGTGGTTGAGGATGGTATTATGTGAGGGAACATTCACAAGATGGACACAAATAAGGAAGGAGAAGAATCACAAATATAAAATAAAGTCAAAACACAAGTGGTTTCTATCAGGTGTATAACAGAGAAAGATGGGAGAAAGATGGGGCAGTCTGCTTCTGTAAAGATTTACAGCATTGGAACCCCTCTAGGCAGCTCTACGTTGTCCTATAGGGTACATTTATTTCATAAAATCAGTGATTTTCACTGATCAATATGAATCAATAATAACATATGCATCCTGTTGTTTTTTTTTTCATTATTTTTTGGCAATTGGCACAGGCTATTTAAAGCTCAATAGCATGTTAAATAATACGATGGAATCCTTTGCTACCACACATGTGAATTTGGGCTCTCACCTTGGTTCCACCACTTCTTCTTATCTATATTTAGATACCGCTCTTTCCTTTACAGAATGTGAGTTCTGACTCAGAACTAATTTTATTTTCAGGACATTGTCTTTAAATTTGCAACACACATTTATTTCATGTCTGTATGTTGTAAGGTATATATTTATGGATTGTCTTTCTGTAACTATTAAAACATTTAAATATTTAAACACCATTTCTAATGACTTCCTGGAAAGTTAGGCACTATATTACACTGTCCATATTTCCAACAACATATTATTTACTTTAAAAGTTTGGTACCACCATTTTATTTTTCTTTTTATTCTTACTTAGTTCTATATAGTGCCAAAAAGGATGCTAGTTCCCCTATTTGTGGTTTATATTTTGGGAAAATATGTGCTTCAGACCAAATGGCAATGGTAACTAGAAACCTATATTTGTAAATGAAACACACTTCAATACCTACTTTGTTGCTGTTGTTGTTGCTGCTACTTTAGCAAAATAAATAAATAAATGGTGCAAATCAAATGAAAATCAACTTTCCAAGAGCTGTCACTAACCAAGGAGCTCTGGTAGCATCCAACTCGATGGCACATAACAACAACAACATCACTAACCAGCTGTACAATGACTGAATTCTTCAGGATCGGATCCTTGTTACTTTTTAGCTGTTATGTATCCAATTATCCTTCCAAATTTGGGAAAATACCTCATTATTTAGCATTTACTTTGATAAGGAACAGAGCTTTTTCCCACCAGAGAAGCTAGTAGGATTAGATTCTTGCTCTCTCCAACTTCCAAATTCAGGGTACAGTCTTATCTAGGCAATCAGCCTGGAGTAATCCAACCTCCGGAACATAGAATCTGTGACTTGGTTCAAGAGGCATTAAAAAGTAGGTTGAAATATATACATTTATTCAGAAGTGACACAAAAGGTAAGGAAAGGCAGTGGGCACAGATTTATTAGTCCATGGGAAATGCCTTGTTTCCAGCCTAGTTTATAAGACCAAACCTCCAAATAACTCAACTGCTACCCAATATTCTTCCAGTGATTGATCTTTATTAGCTCAAAAGAGCCAAAATCAATATTTGTTATTTGCAACTTCTATTATTTGTAATGATTTCTAAATAATCAGAGAATATTTTACAACTCTTGTTTTTCACCTTGAGGAGTTTATGGCTCTTCTTTGCTAGAAATGTACACCTAGATATATTGCACTTGGGAGTAGGATAATGAAAGGTTTAGATTGGAGGCAACTGTTATGTGCATTTTGTAGTGAACATGGCAGATGCTGTTTCTCATGTTGAAGCTGCTGGAATATTTTTAGAGTGCTCACTGCCTGGATGACAGTGATGATATCATTATGGAAGGTTTATTAGATGAGACAGGGCAAATCTAGAAGGGACTGGTTATTTCTAAGGCTCCATGTGGTAGTTAACTTTGTGTGTTAACTTGGCTAGGCCTGGTTGAGTGGCTGGGCAGCTGGATGTAGTTATTCCCCATGGTAAGATTGGTAATTAACTCTGTGGTGGAGTGTATTGGAGTAGCTGCTTTAGGGATGTGGTCTGCTTCCCATATATAAGCAGCAGCTTGGGGAACAGTCTCTAGCTTGTGGCACATTTGAACTCTGCATGTAGCCAAGTTGTTGTTCAGTAGCCTACCACACGCTGCTGATCTTGGGACTTTCAATGGACTTGAATTAATGGCCTGTTGTGTGATTTGATAATATTGGGACTGTGCCTTTATATTTGTCAACCTTGGGCTTGTCAGCCTCAGCAACCAACAGCTGTCTGAGCGAAGAAAGGCCTTCAGTGGGGCAGGGAGCAGGAGGCAGAGCTGAAGCCCAGTGCTGAGGATCTTTCACCCAGCCCCTAGAGCCTGGCACTTTGAACTCTGACTTAAAGCCTCCAAATTGTAAGAATAAACTCCGGATTGTTGAAGCCATCCCATTTGTGGTAGATATTCATGTGAGAGTGGCACTAGGTAACCAGAACACTCCATAGGTGAACTTCCAACCCAAAAACAGGATGTTGGGAGGAGATCCAACTAGATAATCAACTTAGAATTAAGAAGAAACAGCAGTCTTCAAAGAGCAATGGACACCACCTTGTAGAACACATGCCTTTAGAAAGACTACTGCAAATACTATCATAGAACCAATCACATATGAGGGAGTCAGCTGTCATTACCTGTAATATTAATCAATAAAAGGATTATTTTTCGTCCAATCAAAATAAGTAGAATATATACTTAAAAGCATTTCCAACAAGGTTGGAAGAGAAAAGTATTCTATTAGTGCAAAATGCTTAAACTCATAGCATTGCTTTTGCAGACTTTTTCTCTGCATGGCTGAGCACCCATTAGTGCTTTAACTGTTTATTATAGTTATCCCCAGTCCTTAATTTCCATGTTGGTGAGTTTAATGACATATTAGGGGTGAGGGGACTGAAAGCATCTCGGAGATAACATGATAATGGCAATATGATAAACAATAGAGTGTCAGAATTCGGGGCACAATGGACATAAAACCCCTCACTAATATCTATAGTCATACCTTCATGTGGTAAGAATGAAGTTGTACCTCAGAGGGGTGCAGACAGCAATAAAATGATCAAAGGAATAGCAAGAAAGACACACGAAAATGGCCAATGAGTGAATGAAGTAGGACAGAGTAGAACAGGCACTCAGTGCTATTTCTCTCTGGTCCAGCAACAGGACACTCAAGACCATGGGCACTGTGGTTGGTGTTAGTCCCAGATCTTTGCCTATCAGCCTATCAGGTCAGGAAGTAGTACATGGGTTCATGAAGGCTATGGTCATTCAGAATGAGGAAGAGAAGTGTGCTATTGCCAAACATGATGGAGAGGTAGATGAGAAAGAAGGGATTAAGAATCCAGTGGTGAATTGTCTCTCAGCAAAGTAGTCCAGTCAGCAAAATGGGGGCAGCACTGCTATTGGACCATGATATGGACTAAATTGTGTCCCTCAAAATTATGTGCCAACTTGACTGGGCCATGGTTCTGAGTGTTATGTAATTATCTTACATTTTGTGATCTGATGAAATTATGTCATAAATTCTTCCCTCTATGATGTTAATTAGAAGCAAGTATGTTATTGAGGTAAAATGCAGTCTACAGGATGAGGTTGTATCTAAACTCAATCTCTTTTGAGATGTAAAAGATATTAATCAAAGGATCAGAAAAAGGCACCTACAACTACTAAGGAAAAAAAAAAAAAAAAGCAAGAGTGGAGTTTATCTTTGGACCCAGATTCCTTGTGCTGGGAACATCTTAGACCTGGGGAAGACTGATGCCAAGACACATATGGATCTCCAAGATTACACAAAAACATTGTTCTACATCTTACTTTGGTGAGTAGCAACTGAGGTCTTAAAAGCTTGCAAGCGGCCATCTAGATGCAACAGTTGGTCTCTTCTCATCCAGAGCAAAGAACAAGGAAAACCAAAATCATAAAAATGACCAGGCTTACTGGTCTGATAGAGACTGGTGAAACCCTCGAGACTATGGCCCCTAATTACCCTTTGGTGATTGAACTCACTCCCGTGGCTTCCAGATAAACAACAGACAGGCCTGTAAGGTGAACATTTACACCAGGTAGGTACACTCTTTAGAACAAGCAAGCAGGGGAGATCAGAAAGGGAGTATTTGCACAGGGAGTAGCTCAGAGGGCAAAAATGCATAGGAAAGAAAGACACAGGGAAAAGATAACCACAGGGAGGAAGAGAAAAGAGATCTGTTACATTATGGGAATTATAATTAATGACACGAAACAAAATGTATATGAGCTGTTGTCTAGAAAAATAATTTGGTCTGGGAACTTTCAACCAAAGCACAATTAAAAATAAATAAATAAATAAATAAAACACGTGTAGATCTTCAAGGAATGCTAGACTCACAGCATTGAAAGGAAGTAAGGACTTTTCTCCTAAGCCAACAGAGAGAGAAAACTTTCCCTTACAGCTAGAACCCTGAATTCACACTTCAAGCCTCCTAAGCTGTGAAAGAATAGATTTCTATTTATTAAAGCTATTCACTTGTGGTATTTCTGTTATAATAGAACTAGATAACTAAGGTAGACCATATGGCAAGTTATATAGATGGAGAAGAGATTTCTCAGGGGTTATGACCTCTAAAACTTCAGCCTTCTTTCTTTCTTTCTCCTTCTTCTTACAGCAAACACTAGAACTACCACTTAACAATTGCACCCTGATGCTTGTTCTTATATGTTTATTAGTTGTTTCCATTCAACACCATTAAATTGAAATTCACTACCCTTTGAGATAACCATTTCATTATTTGACAATCTTTTTAATATTTATATTGAAACCTAGATATATTTCCCTGAAATATCAATCCTTTATTCTTAGTTCTGATCTCCAGAATCAAACTGATCATGTCTAAACTATCACATTCATATAATCTCTCTAAATGTTTAAAAATATCTACATTGATACTTTGAAGACTTTTTTTTTTTTTTGCATGGCTGAGTACCCATTGGTTCTTTAACTGTTTATTATATAGTTATCCCCAGCCCTATTAATCTCTTACAATTCTTTTCCTGGCTCCAATGCATGGCTCCTTTATGGGAAACAGGAAGAAATGTTTCCTGGTCCTTTGCCATCTTCATGATTGGCTATGATTGAGTCCATGTCTTGGCTATTGTGTCAATCCATCTCATTGAAGGTTTCCTTGTTGTTACTGAATCTCCACTTTACCAACCATGATTTTTCTAGCTTTAGTCTTTCCTGATGACATGTCCAAAGTAAGTGAGGCAAAGGTTACATTTCTTATAAAAATTGATTTGTTTGTTTAACTGGAAGTTTATGGGATAGTTAATATTCTTCACCAACCCACAGTTCAAATGCATAATTGAACATCATAATGCAGGCATTATCAGATTAATCCCATTCTGATAGTATCTCCTGGATCAAATCCTGAGTTTCTATGTAAACAATTAAAGATTGTGCAGGGCCTCAACTCTATATCCAAAATCTTTGTCATAGACATATTTCAGAATTCAAAGTTATTCTGATTTAAATAAATAACAAAATGCACACAATATATGATACATAGTACCCCCAACAATGAACACATTATAATACCCTATAATCTATCCCCTTTCTACATTTTGAGAGTACATCACAACTATAGATAGGCTCCCATATATTCAGGTGATGTTTTGCAAGCAAATACATTTAATAATTTATTTTATAGAGGTTTTTGGATTTCAGTATTATAGATAAGGGGTTATGAACCTGCTTTAGCTTTTCTAAGAACTTTGTTATAAAGTCAATTCAAATAGCACACATAGTAAACTAAAACGTCTGGAAGTTATTTTTTTTTAAATTGTCACATTTTCAGTGCCTATTGAGAACATAAGAGCTCTGGTGGCATAAGCCTAAGGCATTAGACTGCTAACCAGAACATAACACATAGTTGGTGCTCAATAAATATTAGTTGCATGAAGGTATGATGAATCATGGAGTTGCTTTGTGGTGAAGTTTTGTAGAATTTTATAACTTTATATTTAACTATAATAAAATTAAAAGTTTTCAATCACACCTTGTTCTGGTTACGTAGTGCTGCTTTGACAATAATATACCACAAATGGAATGGCCTTAACAAACAGGAGTTTATTCTCACAATTTGGAGGCTTTAAGTTCAAGTTCAAAGTGCCAGGCTCTAGGGGCTGAGTGAAAGTCCCTCAACCTTGGGATCCAGCTCTGTCTCCTGCTCCCAGCCCACTGGAGCTAGAGGCTTTTCTTCATTCAGACAGCTGCTGGCTGCTGAGGCTGACAAGCCCCAAGGTTGACAAGTAAAAAGCCACAGTCCTGATGTTACCAAACATGGCAGGTCGTTAACTTAAGTCCATTGTAAGTCCCAAGGTCAGCAGAGCATAGCAGGTTGCTGAGCAACAACATGGCTACATGCAAGGTCCAAACACGCCATAGGCTAGAGACCATTCTCAAGGCTTCTCCTTACATAAAAGAAGCAGACCACATTCCCAAAGGCAACTACTCAGCTGCTTGTGGTAGGTCCCACCATGGAATCGATTGCCAGTCTATCCTGGGGAATAATTACCACCAGCTGCCCAGCCACTCAACCAGGCCCAGCCAAGTTGACACACAAGCATAACTACCACAAGCCTCTTAATTGAGCATGGCAAGATCATTTTATCTTTTCTTTATTTCTTATCATTGATATATCTCCGACATTAATGTCAATAGTTTCTCATGACTCTTTGAGTAGATATGGAGACTTCTATCATGGCCAACAGGTTGCTATGTAATTTGGCCTCCTCTTCTCTCTTTAGTCTCTGTTCAGACCAATCACCCTCTTTGTGTTGTCACATTCCCAAGAAGGGTTCTGTGACTTATTCTACTTGAGGCTTCACACATAGTACTTTATGCTGAGAATATTATTATTCCCATTTTTACCAATTAATTTCTAATTTATCTTAGATGAAATTTCCTTAGAACTTTTCCATATTTTAAGACAGAGATATGTGGTCCCTTTTATGACCCAGAGTCTGATATCAGTTTCTTTTTTCTATTTTTTGACTCCAAAATGAGTGTAAATGTCCAAGAGGGAATGATTTATATCTGTTTCTTCAGTAAGATCATTTTTGTTCAGCATGTTACCTATCCACAAGTTGTTGTTACATGCCACCGAGTCATCTCTGACTCATAGTGACCCCATATACAACAGAATGAACCACTGCCTAGTCCTGCACCATCCTCACCATCATTACCATGGTTGAGCCCATTGTCACAGCCACTGACTGTGTCAATCCATTAGTTGAAGGTCTTCCCCTTTTTCACTAACCCCTGTTTTATTAAGCGTGATATCCTTCTCCAAGGATGGGTCCCTTCTGACAATATGACCAAAGTATGAAGACAAAGTCTGGCCATTCTCACTTATCAGCAGCTCTGGCTATACTTCATCCAAGACAGATTTTTCCATTCTTCTAGTAGCCCGTGGTATATTCAATATTCTTTGCCCACATCACAATTTAAATGCATCAATTCAGGAGTTGTGTCTTAAAAATATTGGCCAATAGGAACAGGAAGAGGAATAATGCATGTTTTATTGCCCTCATGAATAATTGCCTCCTTTGCCATGGAACCAGAACTGGATGGTGCCATGTTACCATTACTGAATGTTTTAATGCAAGATTCTATAGAAGAAGCCTGATCAAAAAAGGGTAAAATGTGGAGCCAAATTTCAAATTCTCATGGACTCTAGACTTTCAGGATCTATTCAGTTTGGATGACTTACCAGAGCTATTGCTCTGATATAATCTTTAAATTTCATACCAGAAATATCCCCTGAAATAGTCTTTAAACCAAATAATAGTTTAGCTTAATTAGTAAGTAAACTGTGTCTGCTTTGAGCATTATTCTATCTCTATGGAATTCTCTCTATGGAATCAAATTGACAAAAGCAACTCAAAAAGTTAGATAGAAAGCTTAGGGGACAATAAATTTATGTTAATGATGAACAAATTATTTGGAGGGAGCAGTGAGAAGATTCCGTGATCTGAAGAATGTAATCAATGGCACTGAATTGCATATGTAGAAATTGTTGAGCTGGTATATGTCTTTTTGAGTATATTTCACCCAAAGTGTCAAATAAGTGGTTTAAAAAATTATTGGACAAATGAAAAATAGAATTTTAGTGCTACTGTTATAATAAATGGGAATAATTAAGACTGATGTAACTTCCTTATACTCCTCCAAATTTTAACTTTGTTTTATTCTTATGTGCCGTCATGTCAGACCCGACTCATAATGACCCCTCTTTGGGTTTCTGAGGCAGTATCACTGTGGAAGTAGATTGCCCAACCTTCCTCTTGAGAAGTGGCTGGTGGGTTTGAACTGCCAGCCTTCTGGTTAGCAGTCAAATGCCTTAGGCACTATGTATGCTACCAGAGCTCCTTTATGTAACATAGGATATGTAAAATAAAGTATACAAAAATATTAGAAAAATATACAAATAAACATATACAAATGGGAGATCATTATTAATATGGCCCTGATATCTCAATTGATAAAATAATTAATTAAATTATATATTTATATATAATGTATATTAGAAAATTATAAAAATACTATAAAATTACATACATAGATAAACAAAAACTAAGAAATATTTATAATATAAATATCACATTATGGCTTATATATAATGAACATCTACAAATCAATTAAAAAAAGATAACAATGAGCAGATATATGATCAGACAATGATAAGACACTTAAAGTGAAATGTAAAATGGCTGGGAATAATAGAAAACTGTACTTTTTAATAATAAATTAATATATAATATCAGACTATATTTCTTCTCTGAGACATATCAGAAATATATATCTACTCATCAGCAATTAGAGAGGGACATAGGAGGGAGAGAAAAAGATTCATAAACTGAAATAATGGCAAATCCATGAATTCAGGATAACTGTACTCTAAAAGCTTCATAAATGGCAATGAACGATTTTTAAAAGAAATCCTGCTTTCAGATATACTGTTTTTCAAATATAGTGGAGTATTATGGCCTTTGGTTCACATTCTCTAATTTCTATGATCACAAAAGGAGGATATGGTTTCATATCTTTCTTTTTATGGAGGTGATTGAACAAGACTACTGGCAAGTCTCAATGAAAGAGGATATGAATTGTCTTATCTCTACTGCCTACTAACTAAGGTTTTTATCTCTGCCACTTTTCTCCAAGATAAATGGCATATATACAAAATTCTACTTGTAGCTTTGTGTACTGAAGTCTTATCCAAATCTAAGGAAAGAGATATTGAGTACAAGCCCTCCTAATAACAGAAGAGTCTCATTTATCTTGAAGATCTCAAGATTCTGAAATAGGCAAATATATTCATGAATATTGTAGAGCATACAGGGACAAAGTTATGAAAACTTAGCTACAACCAAATACCTTAAGGGAATGAGTTGCTGGGCCTTGAGGCTCAGGAACATAGTCTTAGAGAAAAGTAAGGTTAATTGGCATAACATAACCCACAAAGACAATGTTCTACATCCTACTTTGGTGAGTAGCAATTAGGCTCTTAAAAGCTTGCAAGTGGCCATCTAATACACTATTGGTTTCTCCTCATGTGGAGAAAAGTAGAGAGAAAAAAATGAAAGACTCAAGTAAATAATTGGTACAAAGGACTAATGAACCACATGAACCACAGCCTCAACTAATCTGAGACCAGAAGAGCTAGATGCTTCCCACTTACCACTATGGACTGCTTTGATCAGGATCACGCTGGAAGGTCTTGGACAGAATAGGAGAAAAATGCAGAACAGAATTCAAAATCCTATACATGACCAGCCTTACTGACATCCTTCAGACCTGGAACTGAACCTAACCTGGGGATGAAATTTCAGTCTAACTACACTCAGGACTATAAAATGAACAATAACACTCATAAAGAATATACTCCTCAGAACAATCAACCATCCAATACCAAAAGGGTAGCATTTGCCCAGAAACAAAATGCAGAAGATAAAAAGGAGAAGCAAAGGTGAGTGAAAGGAAAGGAAGATTGCAGGGAGGAAATGGAAGAGTG
>NW_006921601.1:138609-160554 GCF_000298275.1 Orycteropus afer afer | reverse complement strand
TTCTACAAAGCTTTATAAATAACATTGCCTCATTTAGGGATGAGGAATTCCCACAGCAGGTTTTAAGACATAGTAGAAGTTTTGGCCCTTTATTCAGAGAACACTTATACACCCGACATCTTCCATGGACAATTATCCACACTGAAGTTTAACTTCCAAATCTGTGTTTAGACAAAAGGCGAAGAATGCCATGTTGAATTTGTTTGGTCTTGATGCTATAGATAATAGGATTCATTAAAGGAGGGAAGAGGAAGTAGACATAGCTCATGATAACATGAACCACCTGTGGCACATTCTTTCCAAACCGGTGAATGAATGACAGACCGATTACAGTAACATAGAAGATGAGAACACAACTGACGTGGGAGATACAAGTGTTGAGGGCTTTTGCTCTCTCTTCACCAGACGCAATTCCCATGACAGTCTTAAGAATTAGGATATAGGAAAAAAGAATTATCAGAGAGTCTAGGAAGACTGTTAAAGAGACCAGAATTACAGGATAGAGTCTATTGAAGGTTATATCAGCACAAGCTAGTTTCATGACCTCTTGGTGAAGACAGAAAGCATGGGAGAGAACATGAGAGTGACAATACGGAAATGAAAAAAGACGAATGATTACAGGCACGATGGATACAAAACCCCTCATAAATACTCCCACCCCTAATTTTATCAGCAGAGTATTGGTGAGAATGGATGTATATCTCAAGGGATTACAGATCGCAAGGAAACGGTCATAGGCCATGGCAAGCAAGATACCTGACTCTACAATGGAAAGGGAATGGATGAAGTAGGCCTGCAAGAAGCAGGCCCCATGACTTATCTTCCTGTAATTCATCCATAATACACCCATGACAGTAGGCATGGTGGTCAGTGTCACCATTAGGTCTGTGCCTGCCAGCATGGCCAGGAAATAGTACATGGGTTCATGGAGACTGTGGTCATCTTTAATGAGGTAAAGGAGTGTGCCATTGCCGGGAAGCACAGAGAAGTAGACTACGAAGAAAGGGATGGAGATCCAGTGATGAGCTGCCTCTAGACCTGGGAAGCCAGTCAACAGAAAGGGGACCACACTAATATTGGGCCACATAGTGGGCCTAAAGCTGGAGAACAAGTGGAAACTATGGACTCAGGAGACCAGTTGTTTTCAGGGCAAAGGTGGTTTCCTCAATCACAATCTTCAGATCTGTAGATAATTAATTCATATGATAAGTATAGTTCTGCAATTATTTACCTGTAGAAGGAGAGTAGAGATTTGTAGGCTGCATTGGAGATGAGAAATAGAAGGTTGCTTTTGTTTGTTTGTTTTTCTTAATTATAGGAAAATACTAGATTAGTATTCAAAATATTCACAAATTTTTTTAAAAAGTCCTAATTAATTTTGCTTGAAACATCAGACCTCACTATATGTGTATGCTAAAAAAACATTCTGTAGCATAGTGATAATAACAACAAACACGATAAATAAATTAAATGAATAGCCTTGTTTATCTGCTTTCTTGTGATTGCTGATTTTTTTAGCCACATTTAATTTTAATTTTATATTTATATTTCACAATCATGATAAAGATATGCTTTTCAGCTTTCTTAGTTCCTTTTTGAAATTCAATATCAGCCTCTTAAGGAATTTAACAAATATCATTATCACTTCTAATTGCTTTGTCACTTGAACAGTTACCACTTTTCTACAGCCTGGCTATCAGAGATGTGGTCTATAAGGCAACAACACCTACCAAGCATGTGAGTTTTTTAGCCATGCAGCCTCATGTCCAACCTCAGACCTACTCACACAAAATTTGCTTTTTACCATGATCCCCAGGTGATTATTTTTGCAGTAATGTTTGAGAAGCAGCGCTCTACACATTTCATATCCATTCCATCTTTGAAGACAGACATGTTTTGATTTCTGTACTTGGCTAATTTCCTACTTCTTCCAGATCTACTCACAGATTTTTTTGTTGTTGTTGTTGCTATTCCTCCTTCATCACTCACTGGTTTTCTTTCTACATCTTTCCCATTCCAAAATAATTTAGCAGAATTAAATGCTAATATTCTTCCTCTGACAGCGTAGTGCCTAAGGCACTTGACTGATAACCAGAAGGATGGCGGTTCAAACCCACCAGCCACTCCTCCGAAGGAAGATGGGGCAATCTACTTCCGTAACGATACTGTTTCGGAAACCCAAGGAGAGGTCGCTATGAGTCGGGTCCGTCTCGACGGCACATAACAACAAAAACAACAACATTCTTCCTTTAGGTCTCCACTTTTCTCTTGCCTTTTCTTCTGACACTTAATTCCTAGTGAGTTATTACAGATATGTGGCTGGTCATACTCCAATATCTGCACAGCCTAAGAATGCCAGTTATCACCACTATTTTAATTTTCTTGTGTGCTCCAACCCAAAACCAAAAGACCCATTACCTACTGTTGCAGTTACTTTTACTGTAAATTCAGAGCATGACAGCAGGTCTTGGCATTGATCAATGGAATGCTTCCATCCTTCCTAAGATGGCCATAGTATAAGAAACAGATCACAATGAGAATAAATCATAAATCATCCAATTCTTTTGTGAAGAAATGCTCTGAGGTACATCTGTATGAGACTGGTGCTAATAGAAATAAAATTACTAAAGCTGGGAGTTCCCAGAAGTTAAAAGACATTTAAGTCAAAAGGAGATTTAAATTATTATTTTACAAGCGTTGTTCTAATCTCAAAAACATATTTAGATTCAAAAACATGGAAAAGCAACTTTTAAAAGGCAGGTAGGTAGAGAATTAGAGCATCACCATGTGTTGGAATCAATTCAACGACAACTAACAACAATGACATTCTGAAAGCAAAAATAGCAGAAAGACATAAAGTCCTGGATTCATTAAGAAAATAATTTCTAAATGATTATCTAGTTTTCCAACCTCAAGAGACTTTATAAAACTTGGGAAATTTTGTCAGCTACTCTCTGAAAATTAACTGGGTCTTCTCAGAAATTAGTAATATAACTTAAGACAAAAAGTGGTGTGCACATTTACAATTTCTATTAGGAGAAAAACTTTGAGAAACAGGGAGGCCACATTTCCTTACACAATTAGGCTTGGCTCAAAATAATAGCTACAAGGGCTCTAAGAATGTGAAAAGCTAGCCATGTCCCTTAACCTTCTGCAATAAAGGAAAAATGCAAGAAGAAACTTGTCCAGGACTAGTGGATAAGGTACTTGACTGCTAACCGGAAGGTCAATGATTCAAACTCACTAGCTGTTCCATGGAAGAAAGACAGGATGATTTACTTCCATAAAGATTTACAGCCTCAGAAACCCAATGGGGGACTTTATGAGTCAGAAACGACAACTTGATGGCAGTGAATTTTTCTTTTTCTTTCTTTCTTTTTCATTTGGTAGGTGTGTGGGACTTCTAGGAACACAAGATATTGCCATCAGATCAAGGTCCATTACAGCTATTTTCCTCAAGCCTAGGACCATACTACATACATCCTTACTTAACTTACATAGCAAAAATTCCATACAAAGAGCATGATTAGGTATGGGTTTGTTTATTGACAGCTATTAATAAAATTCAACTCAATGGCATTTAACAATAACAACAACATTAATAAAATTACTTCACAAGTTCAAGAACTAGTTTGTCTACATGGATGTATGGCAGCTATGGTCCTGAAATTGGTAGTAGCTTCCAACTTAGAACATGCATTTTCTTTAGTGGCTTCCTAAGGTCCGGGCTTATCAATACAAGGGGGTGCCTTATGCATGAAGGTATAAACACCTATAGAAGCACCACTCCTCAATATCATCTGGGACTAATGCAAATATTATTCTTTTGACTTAGCACAGAATTACTAAGCACGGACTTCGTGGTTGCCACCACATTGATTGCAGGAATAAGCATTTAATTAGCACAGTCCCTGTCCTGAAAACGTTCACAATGTTGAATTTCAGTTTATAATTGGACTCAATGACCACCCTGAATTTTTATGCTCATGGAGGTCTCAAAAACTTCCAAGATGCTGAAATAGGAAAAAGCTCAGATCTGAGCCCTATTCTCAGCCTCTTTTTAGGTATTCCACTAACTGATTTTCAGATGATGGCATATTTTTCCAGGCAAAGAGGATTCCTAGATGATATAACAATACTCCACACACACACTCACGTGTGCACATGCCTGCATGGGAACAACCAGCCCAATGAACTCAATCTGAGAGAATAACTTGGCCCCAAATGGTTACATGAAAAGGACAAGGGACAGAGAGAACCTGTGAGAGCAAGAAAAGGAAGGACAGAAAAGATATCTGGGACTTAAGAGAAAATAATGAATTCAGCAAGTAGTCCAAGCAAACAAATCAACAGGCAAGACAATGTGACTCTGTGTCTACCTAATTTACTTTCAATATACATTCCATTCATCCCAAATGGAATGGGGATAGGCCACATAGATTCTAGGGTGAGATGTCCAGTACCAGGGCCTTAGGCCTTTCCACCATGAATCCTAGTGGCAACAAACTATGCCCTTCTCAAGAAAGTAGTACTTTATAGAAAATAAACAAAGAAAAAGAAAAAGAAGAAAAATTCCATTTCAAGGGTTGTTGTTTGCATCTAATGAAAGCTATAAATAAGCCTTTACCTAAATAAATAGATAGGAGTACACAAAGTCATATTTAATTCACAATAATCCTTATATATATCCAAGACTTCCTGTTTAGAAACCCCAAATGAAACAGTACCTTGAACACATCTAATGAAAAGAAGGAAATTCTGGACTCTAGGTATAGCCCATGTTAGCTGGGATCTCTCCATCTCTGCAACCTCCTAGAAAATTTTTTCTTTATTTCCTTGTCTGTATCTAAAATCAGAAGGAAGAAGGATCATTACATATTTCTGTTCCTTGTACTCACCCACTTCACAGTCCCATTGCTGGAATAGGGACCTATTTCTGTCTTATGTAAGGACTCAGTCCAGTCTGCCTTATGTAAGGAGTCAGTCCAGATGTTTCCACCTCCAAGTCTGTTCAAGAGACTGCAATAAGAGAGTTCATACATGTTCAAATCCTCCCCAGAGTTTCAGCTCTCTTACTGCCCAAGGAACTCCCTGGTCTCCCCTCCCCCTCCTCTTTCAGAGTAGAGCTGGGCAACTCAACCAATGTCTTGAGGCTTTTCAGGCGTTTCCCCAGGGATGGGACAGGAACACTGGAAACTCAAATATTAGCTGGTGTGGAATGCCAAGGCTTGGTTACGTAACCACCAGAATCCTTGGATTCAGGATTAGAAAATCTGTGCATGTCCTTCCCATTATTAACTTCAAAGATCAATGGTATACAAGTGCTTTCAGAGATCTCATCGCCTTGGTTTATCCTAGAGTTTATGGATTCCAATTGCACATTTATCTGTCCTGTTTCTAGGAGTAAATCAGTTTTGGATTCACAAGAACTTCAAGGGGCTTCCATTTCTTGTCTTCAAATCACTTGCCTTATATTCAAATCATTGCCCATTTTGTTACATATTTAAGGTGAGTGAGATGAGTCTTTTTATTAAAAGAATGTAAAGCTCTAGGAGAAATTGGAAATTTACTTTAAATTTCCATAGCATTATCATTACTACATGAATGGTGGGCTGCTAGGGGGAGTACATAAGAAGGTATTGCTGAGATTAGGGAAAATTTCCCAGAGGAAGCACCATGAAAGATGAGAACTGACCAGTGAAAAGGACAAGGTGATCAAAGATGGAATCAAGTAGTAGTTCCATACAGAAGAGAAAATGTCAATGGGCTTATGAGAAAATAAAGTGAATTCGAACAAAAATAATTTTACTATAGAAACAACAGCATAACCTGAAGGAATTTTTGACATAAAATGAAACTGTGGTAGCAGATTATTATCATAGAATGTCTTACAAATTCTTGTTGTTGTTGTTGTGTGCTGTCCCGTTGGACCTGACTCATAGAGACCCCTCCTTGGGTTTCTGAGGCAGCATCACTACGGAAGTAGATTGCCCAACCTTCCTTCCGAGGAGTGGCTGCTGGGCTTGAACCACCACCCTTCTGGTTAATAGTCAAGTACCTTAGGCACTATGCCAGTGGGTGAATTCTGTTTTTACTTTAAAAGTAATGAGTGTGAAGTAATGGGATACAGCATAGTGCCTACAGCATATTAATCTGTCCTGTTTGTATTGTGTGTTGCTGTGATGCTGGGAGTTATGCCACTGCTATTTCATATACGAGCATGGTCACTCATGGTGGACAGGTTTCAGCAGAACTTCCAGAGTAAGAAAGACTAGGAAGAAGCATGTGACAGTCTATTTCTGAAAAAAAAAAATGGCCACTGAAAATCTTATAAGTAGTAGAACATTGTCTGGTATAGTGTAGGAAGATGAGGTCCTCATTTTAGATGACATTGAAAATACAACTCCCTCCTCAAAATAGAGTCAAACTTAATGATGGAGATGCAACAAAACTTTTGGGACCTTCATTTGCTGATATGGCACAACTCAAAATGAGAAAAAAAAAAAAAAAGCTGTAAAAATCCGTTAAAAAAGAGAATGTGTAATGTACAACTATGAATGTAGGACAATTGGAAATTGTAAAATATGAAAGGAAATGCATAGTGCTGAATGTCTTAGAGTTGCCAAAGTAGATTGGTATTGGCCATTTTGAATTAGATAATCATATGGTCTACTCCACTGGAAATAATAAATTGAAGAGAAATAGCATCCCATTCATAATCAAAAAGAACATTTCAAGATCTATCCTGAAGTACAATGCTTCAATTATTGTCACAATAGGACAATATTCATGTACCTACAAGTAAGACCAGTTAATATGACTATTATTCAAATTTATACAAAAACCACTAAAGCCAAAGATGAAGACATTAAGAGTTTTACCAATGTCTGCAGTGTGAAATTGATCAAACACGCAATGAAGATGCATTGTTAATTACTGATGATTGGAATGGGAAAGTTGGAAATAAAGAAGGATTAATAATTGGAAAATATGGCCTTGGTGATAGAAATGATACTGGAGATGATACGATAGAATTTTTCAAGACCAACAACTTATTCATTACAAATACCTTTTTTAAACAATATAAATGACAACTAATTAAACTTTGGGTTTTCAAGGCAGTATCACTACAGAAGTAGATTGCCCAACCTTAATTCCATGGAGTGGCTGGTAGGTTTGAACCACCAGCCTTCTGATTAGCAGTCAAATGCCTTAGGTATTATGCCATCAGAGCTCCCAGATAGAATACAGGAATCAAATCGACTACATCTGTGGAAAGAAATGATGGAGAAGCTCATTATCAGCAGTCAGAACAAAGCCAGGGGTTGACTATGGAACAAACCATCAATGGTTCATATACAAGTTCAAGTTGAAGCTGAATAAAATTTAAAATAAATCCACAAGAGCCAAAATATTACCTTGATTATACCCCACTTGAATTTAGATTATCTGAAGAATAGCTTGACGTATTGAACACCAACAACCAAAGACCAGATGAATTGTGGGACTACATCAAGGACATCATACATGAAGAAAGCAAAATGTCATTAAAAACATAAGGAAGACAGAAAAAAAAAATGGATGTCAGAAAACATTCTGAAACTTACTATTGAACATAAGATAGCTAAAATGATTGGAAGAAATGATGAAGTAAAAGACATGAATAGATTTTAAAGGGCAGCTCGAGAAGACAAAGTAAGGTATTACAATGAAATGTGCAAAGAACCAGAATTAGAAAACTAAAAGTGGAAAACACATTCTGCATTTCCTAGGCTGAAAGAACTGAAGAAAAAATTTGAGCCTCATGTTGCAACATTGAAGGATTTTATGTGAAAATATTGAATGCTGCAGGAAAGATCAGAAGAAAATAGAAACAATACACAGAGTCACTGTATCAAAAAGAATTCATTTACATTTAATCATTTCAGGAGCTAGTATATGATCAAGAACTAATGGTATTAAAGGAAGAAGTCAAAGCAGCACTAAAGGAATTGGTGAAAAACAAGGACTCCAGGAAGTGACAGAATACCAATTGAGATGTTTCAACAAACACATGCAATACTGGAAGCATTCATTCATCTACACCAAAAGATTTGGAAGACAAGTATCTGTCCAATTAATAGAAAGAGATCCATATTTGAGGCCACCACAAAGAAAAGTGATTGCACTCAATGGAGTGTGCAAATTATTGACAATACCATTAATTTATATCACATGGAAGTAAAATTTTGCTGAAAATAATTCAAAAATGGTTGTAGCAGTCCATCAGTAGGGAATATCCAGATATTCAAGCTGGATGCAGAACAGGGCATAGGATGAGGGATAATCACTGCTGATGTCAGATAGATCTTGGCTGCAAGCAGAAAATACCAGAAGGATGTTTACTTGTATTTTATTGGCTATGCAAGGGTATTTGATTGTATGGATCATAACGAGTTATGGATAACATTGTAACAAACGTGAATTCCAAAACATTTGATGGTGCTCATGAAGAACCTACATATAGATGAAGAGGCAGTCATTCAAAAAGAGCAAGGGGATACTGCATGGTTTAAAATTGGGAAAGGTGTGTGTCAAGGTTGTATCCTTTCACAATACATATTAAATCTGTATGCTGAGCAAGTAATACAAGAAGCTGGGCTATATAAAGGAGAAGGTGGCATTAGGATTAGAAGAAGACTCATTAACAACCTGAGATATGCAGATGACACAACCTTGCTTGCTGAAAATGAAGAAGACTTGAATCACTTACTGATGAATATCAGAGGTATAGCTTTCAGTATGGATTACACCTGAACATAAAGAAAATAAAAATCCTCTCAGCTGAACCAATAAACAACATCATGATAAGCAGAAAAAAGATTAAGTTGTGAATGATTTAATATTCTTGTATCCACAACCAACATCCATGGAAGCAGTTGTCAGTATATCAAATGATGCACTGCATTGGGCAAATCTGCAAAAGACCTCTTCAAAGTGTTAAAGAGCAAAAATGTCACTTTGATAGCTATGGTGTACCTGACTCAAGCCATTGTTTTTTCAACAGCCTCATATGCATAGACAATGGATAAGGGAGACTGAAGAAGAATAGATGCCTTTGAATTATGGGGTAATGAAGACTATTGAATATACCATGGACTGCCAGAAATCTATTTTGGGTGAATTACAACCAGAACACTCCTAAGAATCAAGGATGGTGAGGCTTCAGCTCTTGTGCTTTGGTCATGTCAGGAGGGACCAGTCCCTGAAGAAGGATATCATGGTTAGTTAAGAAGAGAGTCAGTGAAAAAGAGGAAGACTCTCAATGATATATATTGACACAATGGCTGCAATAATGGGCTCAAGCACAACAATAATTGTGAGGATGGCAAAATCATTGATGGGCAAATCAATGTTTTGTTCTGTTGTAAGTAACATCACTGTGGGTCTGAACCAACTCAAAAGCACTTAACAACATTGCAAAAGTTAGAATATAATTTTACATAAAATAAGGTAATATGATTGCACTGGTTGATAGTTACATTGCTATTAATATCCTTTTACTTTTCTCAGAGGATTTGATAAAGGTCATTCCTTTTTCATGTTCTTTACATATTTTGAAAATATTGAATTACCCTATCTAGTCCTTACTTTTCCATTGAAATTATTTCCAGGTATTACAATATTAAAGAAAATTCATGTGTTAAACGTACTTATCTAATCTTCCTTTATGGTTGTTTTAAATATGTTTTTCTCTTGTTTTTTAAGTTCCTATTCCATAATCTGTGTTTTATTTCTAAACTGAGTAGATTATACGTCAATTGTTTTATTCATTCTCTTTACTCTTAAAAATCTAATAGGAATACCTCATACAATTGAGAAAAAAATCTGGGTAATTTGAAAATGAGACAAACAATGAATAAAAGAAGGTTTAAATCAATGTTTTTCAATGTTTATTTTTAAAAAAATAACCATTTTCAATGGAGGGATAAATTACCTTTAAAGATAATCTATTAATTTTAGGAAACCATTCTAGAAATCTTGATAATATATAAGGAGCATACTACTCCTCAAAAAAGCAAAAAATGTTATGAAGAAATTGTCAATTTAATATATTGACTACTTTTTTGTCAATATATTTTCTATAATTTTTCTTAAAATACAGCATTCACCCTAACTCTGCTTACCTCCTGATAAACTAATAACAGATAGTTTTTCTTCTGATGTTGCTGATGTATAGATTCTGATCATGTTGACTTCTGCAAGAAATAAAATGCTTGTAAGTCATACTTGAGATTCCTTAAATATCTTGTTTTTAAGAAAAAGAAAAAAAAAAATACCACAATATAGTATTCCTTGAAGACAGTTTACCCCACTACCACTACCCTCAATTCAGAGTAAGCCCAAAATGTTTTCTCTGTCTACTTATCATGGGAATCCCACAGTGACTGGTCATTCTCTTCTCATTAATAAGGTGTGTTGTTATGTTGTTAGGTGCCATCAGGATGGTTCTGACTTATACCAACCCTATGTACAACAGAAGGAAATACAGCCAGATCCTGAACCACCTCACCAAACAAAAAAACCAAAAACATTGTCATCGAGTCAGATCAGACCTATGGAGAAACCCCTCCTTGGGTTTCTGAGGTACTCGGTATCACTATAGAAGTAGATTGATCAACCTTCCTTCTGAGGAGTGGCTGGTGGGTTTGAACCACCAGCCTTCTGATTAGCAGTCCTTGCTATATTTGAGAACATTTTTCCACTTACTGTGTCAATTCATCTCATTGAGGGTCTTCCTATTTTTTGCTGGTCCGCTATTTTACCAATCATAATGTCCTTCTCCAAGGATTACTCCATCCAGAAAACAAGTTTAAAGTACGTAAGATGAAGTCTCATTGAGGATAATGAACTTAAGTTATTTGTCCATGGTTTCTCTTCTCATCAGCAAATTATCTAGGTGTAAGTCCATAGCTAGGCAGTGACTTAAGGGATAAACATGAGTTCATGATTCTTAACACAAATTCATGATTATTTAATGAAGATAGAAGAGTCAAACATATAGTTGGGAAAATGTTTTAATGAATATAGCACTGACTAGGAAAGGATTTATATATTTT
The DNA here is from genome assembly GCF_000298275.1 of Orycteropus afer afer. Classification (NCBI taxonomy): domain Eukaryota; kingdom Metazoa; phylum Chordata; class Mammalia; order Tubulidentata; family Orycteropodidae; genus Orycteropus; species Orycteropus afer. The sequence continues at coordinate 149,455 of NW_006921601.1, read as the reverse complement.
TGCAGGAAAATTCCTGGGTTCTTGTAACAAAAGGTTGTATGGACATGTGTGGGGTAATTCCTGGGAGTTGGAGATTAGATTGGATATAAGTGGACCAAACTTTATTCCATTTCATCCAGACAGACTCTTAATTTTATATCCTGATAACTCTGCTGCTGTGACAGACATTTCTAAACTCAAAGACGTATGTGTTAAGTTACATTATAAAAATACCTATAGATACTTAAGATATTTTTATCACAAGCACTGAGTGAAAGATGCAGAAAGATATTCAGTAAATAGGGATATAAATATAAAAGAAGAAGAAGAAGAAGTACACAGCTAGGTCAGAAACTTGGACATAAAATGATGCCTTAGGACAATTTGTACTTTTACCACAAAAGCTATTTTATGAAGGCTGCTGAGTACAGATATGAAGATCTTTTGCTCCTTTGCCAAAAATCAGAATTTTCACATTCTGTGAGAGATCATATGACCATAGATCAAACTCCAAGTCTATGGGTAGTGAAAAGGTGGAGAATGCCGCTCCGGATCCTTTTGGTCTTGACACTGTAGATTATAGGGTTCATTAATGGAGGGAACAGAAAATAGATATAGCTCATAATGAGGTGGAGGATGTGTGGAACCTGCTTCCCTAACCGATGAATCAGAGACAATCCAATCACTGTGACATAGAAAACCAGGACACAGCAAATATGGGACACACAGGTATTGAGGGCCTTGGACTTCTCCTGTCTGGAAGCAAGGCTCAGAACACTCTTGAATATCAACATGTAAGAGATGAAGATAGTCAGAGAATCCAGCACAAATATGAAGACCACAAGTACAACTGGATACAGAAGATTGAAGGTGATATCTGCACAGGCCAGTTTGATAACATCCTGGTGAAGGCAGAATGCATGAGAAAGGACATGGGAGTGGCAATATGGAAAAAAATAGAGGGGTGTAATTGGAGGAATAACAGATACAAATCCCCTCATCAGAATTCCCAGGCCAATCTTTACCACTCTACTATTGGTGAGGATAGAGGTGTATCTAAGAGGGTTGCAGATGGCAACAAAGCGGTCATAGGCCATGGCAAGCAAAACTCCAGACTCTACAAAGGAAAGTGAGTGTATAAAGTAGGCCTGGGAAAAGCAAGCTCCATTTCCAATCTCCCTGAGATCCAACCAGAGGACTCCCAGCACTGTGGGCATTGTAGTCAAGGTCAGCCCTAAATCTGTGGCTGCCAGCATGGCCAGGAAGTAGTACATGGGTTCATGAAGATTGTGATCTTCTTTGATGAGAAGGATGAGGGTGCCGTTGCCAAAAAGGACAGTGATGTAGACAAAGAAGAAGGGCATGGAAATCCAGTGGTGAGATGTCTCCAAGCCTGGAAAACCAGTCAGCAGGAAGGAACTGGAGCTGTTGCTGGGCCACATGTTGGGTTAATCTTGAAGAAAATGTCTTTCTCTCTCAGTTATGACCACAGAAATGCAGCTCTATTTTCAAAGTATGATTCCAGTCATATTGCCTCAGAATTCTTTCTTAAAGATAATAATTACATCAATATAAGCCATTGTTTCTCAAATATAGTCTTAGGACAACCTGTAGTTTTTGTGTTCTTAGTTGCACATTCTCTGGCCCAGCATCTGCTTAATCAAATCCATGGTATGTCTCTTGAGCATCTGCGTTTTAACCAACTCCCTATCTGCAATTAGAAACAGTTTCCCTCAACTCTGAAGATTACATAAAAGAATCCCTGGGGGCTTAGTGCCTAAGGCATTTGACTGCTAACCAGAAGGTTGGCAGTGTAAATCCCCCATCCATTTCCTGGCAGGAGGACTGGTCACTAGGAGTCAGAATCAACTCAGTGGCAGTGAGTTTGGTTTTTGCTTTAACCTTAGTCCAATCTACTACTCAGAAATATAATTTATTTCATAGTAGTGATTTCTATCCTGTATTGTCCTGCATATAGGCTTTTTCTCTGAGACTCAACAAATTCCCAGGCGTCTAAGGAAGATAATTATGAGAGGAGCAACTGTGCCACTACCACTTTTGCTGAGGAGCAAACAGACATGAGGAACAGACACCTTACCTCCACATTCTATGTTTTAGTGGTTGCAAAAAAATTATTTACATCAAGTATTTATTAGGTGTTTCACTAATTAGGTGCAGACACTACAGAGTAATTGATAACAGCCCAGAGTAATTGTAAATGGGATCATTTTAAATCCTGGCGCTAGAATAAATAGTTAGGTCAGCCAAGGAGAGGACTCATAAAAATACTTATCCTTCAGTTTGGAAATTTTATTTTCTGTTTTCCTTGTTGTATCGCTCTCTTTGTCTATTCTCTTTCTGTAGGTTCACTGAAATAACTCCCCAGAACCTGATCTTCTCTCTCCCTTCAAGTTCTCCCTTTGTATTTTAATCAACCGTCTTCCTGGTATCTTTCCTTTTACTCCAAGCCCTGGTCCTCTCTCCAGTACTCAATAAGAGCTTCACTGCTACAAAAACAGAGAGTTGCCTGTGGAAGAGGGAGGATGTGTTCCTATCAGATATTGGAATTAATGGTTTTAACATCTCTTCCAGACTACAGGCTCCTTATGTGTAGAAACAATATTATATTTGCCTTTTTTCAACACCTAAAAAAGGACTTAACATATAGCATGCATTCATTTGTTAGTTCATCCAATATCTATTAAGCACTCACCTGTGTTATTCATAGCACTTTAAGCACTGGAAATAAATGGTTTCCAGGACAAAGTCCCCAATCTTATGAACTCAAATTAAATTAGAAAATAAATACTACAATTTCAGGCAAATATAAATACAATTATAACACAGAGCAGTATAATATAATAAATCATCTTTGAGATGGATTGAATATAATTTAATAGAGTACTTTGTGTCCAGGACTGTGCCCATCTGAGGAAGTGACATTTAAGCTGAGACCTGACTCACAAAAAGAGCTAATCATATAAAGATCTAGAGGAAAAACAATTTCATTCAGAGAATACCAGCATCACTCGACTTTTATGAGCAATCTGGAGAGGGAAACTAGGTAATGTGGTTTGATAAAGTGATCAGTTTTTACAGGTCTTTAAAAGCCATGAGGATTTTTATTTTTATTAAAAATGTGATGGAAGACATCAGAGAGTTTTAAAAATCATAGTAGAGGATGGAAAGGTGATATAGACTGATTCACATTTCAAAATGATTTACTAAGAGAGCCATGTGAAGAATGGATTATAGTGAAGCAAAAGAAAAGAAAGCCATAGAAATAATCCAGGTAAGAAGTGATGATGGGACTTTGAGTAGGACAAAAGCACTGGAAATGAAGGAAAGTTAGCATATAATGATACATTTTTGAAACAGTAGCAAGAAGAGTTCATGGTGAGTTAGAAATGGAAATGAGGGGAAAAAGAATTGAGATTAATCCCAGATTTTGACTTGAGCAAATAGAAGAATTGTTAAATCATTTACCAACATGGGGAAGTCTCATGAAGTCAGAAGATGAGGAAATCTATTCTTTAGTAAATATGGCTGAATTGGAACAAATGCATGTCCTGGCTATTTCCTTCCTGCACAATACAAAAAGAGTTTCTTCAAACTTTAAAAATCAAATTTAAAAAGATGATAGGATTCAAATGTGTCCCTTGTCACTTATTTTCCAGTAGAAGTCACAGCCCTTTACGTGTCCCCAAATTGAATTGTTTTCTTTTCTCATACTTGTACAAGTGAAATCTAACTGCAATGGATTTCAGCAATGAAGAATTGCCAGACATTTGGGTGTTAGGAGTTACTTCAACCTTCTTGCCTTGACTTTAGGAGATGGAAAGTTAACAGAATCACTTCAAACTTTCCATACTCTTTCCCTAGAAATGGCATCCTTAAAAACGTTTTGCATATTCAAAATACAATGAGTGATGTTTGTTCCTTATTCACTGGATGCAAAACAGTGCCACACTGATCCTTCTCCTCTGTCCTCTAAATACAACTTCATATTCTGTCTTCAATTTTCTTTCTCTAAAGAGCTTTAGGAGCATAGTGCCTAATGCACTGGACTGCTAACCTGAAGGCTGGTGGTTCAAACCCACCAGCCACTCCCCAGAAGGAAGGTTGGGCAATCTACTTCCCTAGTGATACCACCTTGGAAACCCAAGGAGGGGTCACTATGAGTCGGGTCCAACTCGACAGCATGTAACAACAACAACAACCTTTCCACAGCAATCTTTTTTAGGCCAACCTTACACCCCACTCAATTTTGTGAGATTTTTTTTTGTTGTTGTATTTGTAAAAGAATATGCTTGCACTAACAAGCAGTAAAGAACTACAGAGAAAACTACTCCAAATCAGAAGGATTCGTTTTATTTTGCCACTAGTCTTCAACTCAAAATTTTCTTTTTCCTATTACCAAAAATGTCATTTATATCTACCCAGTTCTGAAGGTATAATAGAGCTATAAAATCACCATACTTCACACTGTGAGAAATGCACCTATCCTCAACTACATGCTGCTCGTGGTTTCTGCGAAGGATCATTGGAGAAGAAACAAAAGACAAGCAAAGATCATAGAGAGGGACAAGGATTATGAAGGTTGAGAGTTGCATCAAGAGGAAGAATCTACTGTTGGGCCTATAGAAAGTCAAGCAATTTTCACCCATTCATAGCAATAACCCTTCTCTGCCTCATTTAAAATTTTGGTAGAACAAGAGATGCTTCTGTGTTTATCATCTAGATGGGAGAATCCAAGGAAGAGGTGTTATACCCCTATGTGGAAAGATTACCATATTCATACCACTGGGCATGATAGACTTAGGTACTCATGGCCAAGTCTCTTTCCAAGTAATATGAACTTCAGGTTGAGATCTAGACATCTATTCAGAGCTATAGGGTATGGAGATGTGGTCCTCCTCTATCACTCCAACCCCTTCTCAGTAATCAGTTTACAGAGGAGTTTCTTAGTATCCTCTTGCTGCATCTTCTGGGCATTCCCCTACACTTGCCTGTATCATTTCTGGGTTTTGGTTGAGAAGCAGCGTTCTTAGGTTTGGTCTGAAAATCCAGATTAGATATCTCCTTCTCGTAGTCTGGTAAGATATCCAGTCTGTGAGTTTATTAGTAGATAACACACCTCCCCAGAGTTCTCCCTTTTTCAATCAGTTGGGATCTTGAGAAATCGTTTTTCTCTCTTAATCCCTTCTATGAATCAGCTGAGACATTTTATTATCTCTCCAGAGTCTTAAATCAATACTTCTCCAAATAAGGTATGGGATTACTAGATCCCCAGGTGGCAAGCTTGTATGTCAAGAATGAAGAGTTTGTTCTTATGGCCCCAGCAGACCCTGTTAGCACTTGTGGGAGCCCATTAATTCTCCACATCAAAGACCAAACATTTTCCAGCTGCTGTGAGCAGAAACACATGCGTCTTGGTATATGTCTTTTGAATTCTAACTATATTTTCTGCTTGGTTCATCCAGCTTGAGAGTGGAAAGTTAGAACAGAGTTAATACGGGAAAAGATCTTCTCTAGGACACATCCACAATCTGCAGCCTGTACTTTCTATTTTCTCTTAGTGAATTCATCTTGCTAGCATTACTCTTGCTCCCTAGATATGCAGATAATATCCTTATTAGTGCTGAAGCCAAGCGTACCCTATAGCTCTGGCTCTAGGGATATGAAGTTTGGTTTTCCCTTCAACCCTGACAGCACCCAACCTGCCTGTTCCAAGTTTTAGGGGAAAAAAACATATATAACAAGAAGAACAGACGTTCTGTCCATAAGGAAATGCTTCCGCTGTCACCACACTTTGATATGATTAAGCTAATGTTTAATGCAAATCAGAGACCTAGACAATTCCTACTGAAATCATTAACCAATGACTTAAAAAAGTAAATTTTGACAAGGTACTTAACCTCTTTCTTATACTTGGGTCATGTTATCAGAAGAGATCAGTCACTGGAGAAGGATATCATACTTGGTAAACTAGTGGGTCAGAGACAAAAGGAGATGGATTGACACAGTGGCTATAACAATGCGCTTAAGCACAACAATGATTGTGAGGATGACACATGACAGGGCAGTGTTTGGTTCTGTTGTACATGAGGTCATTATGAGTCAGAATTGACTTGATGGCACCTAACAAGAACAATATAACTATCGTAATCAAGACTGTGTGGTATTGGTGAAGGGACAGATCAACGGAACAGAATAGAGAATGCAGAAATAAACCCACACAAATAAGCCCAACTCATTTTTGTCAGAGATTTGAAACTGAGGAGACTTCAGTTGAAACCTCATGTCCTGTGCAAAAATTAACTCAAAGTAAATATGAATCACGGAGTTAAGTGTAAAATATAAAACTCTAAAAATTTTAGGAAATGGATAAGGTGAAATCTTTGGGGCCTAAACCTAAGTGAAGGGTGCTTAGACTTAACACAAAAAAAACTTTCCTAAGTGAATAAAAACACAAATTACAGACTAGAAAAAAATATCTGTGAATTACATACCCAAAAAAAGTATTGAAAATGTTTTTAAAAACTCTGAACACAGCATTAAAAAATATCCAATTAGAAAATGACCAAAATACATAAAAAGTCATTTCATTTAAGAGAATACACAGATGATAAATAAGCACATGAGAAAATGTCAACAGCATTGATCACTGTTGCAAGTTATATTAATGATATTGTTTGATAATTTCCACTATTTTTGGATCATTTTTCTTGGCAATGTGTACAAATATGGATCTCTTCCAGTCAATTGTGCAGGTAGCTGTCTTCCAAATTTCTTGGCATAGATGAGCAATCACTACGAAATGCATATTTAATTAAAAACACAAATTAGATATTACTGCACATCTTTCAGAGACCTTGGGTAATACAAACAGTTAATGTACTTGGCTGCTAAACAAAAGGTTAGAGGTTCAAATCCACCCAGAAGTGCCTCAGAAGAAAAGCCTGGATGTCTAGGTAAGAAGAATGAGCCACTGAGAAACCCCATGTTGTGCAGCTCTACTCTGACACAGATAGAGTCGCCATGAATCAGAATCGACCAGAAAGTGACCGGATACACACCTGTCAGTATGGCTGAAATAAAACTAAATGCACAAAAAGGCTGATAACTCTAAAGTTTTGAGAGAATATAAAGAATCTCGATCACTCTTATATTATTTGTGGGAATGGAAAGTGGAAAATAGGTGACAGTTTCTTCAAAAATTAACCATATAACTACGACATCACCCAACAGTAGACATGCTGGGCTATTATTCTAGAGAAATAAAAACTTATGTTTATAAAAAAATCTATACATGAATTTTCATTATATATTTTTTATAGTAGATAAAACTGGAAGTACAAGTGTCCTTCAATAGATGAATGCTTAAACAAGATGTATAGTACAACCATAATATGGCTGACTTCTTGCTGTTGTGGTTAGGTACAGTTGAGTCAGTTCCAACACATAGCAAACCTATGTGAAATAGAAAAAATACTTTGCAGACTATTCTCAAAATTGTTGAGCCCATTTTTGTAGCAACTATTTAGTCCATTTCATTGAAGGTCGTCCTCTTTTTTTGCTGACTCTATTTTACCAGGAATGATGTCCTACTCAAGGGAATGGTGTCTCCTGGAAATATGTCCAAAATACGTGTGTGAGAAAAAGTCTCTTCATCTTCTCTTCTAAGGAACATTCTGGCAGTATTCCTTCCAAAACTGATTCTTTCGCTCTTCAGGCAATGCATTGTATATTCAGTATACTTCACCAACACCACAATTTAAAGGAATCAATTCTTCAGTCTTCCTTATTCATTGTCCAGCTTTTACATATGAGGTTTTGAAAATACCATGGCTAATGTCAAGCACATCTTAATCCTCAAAGTGACATCTTTCTGACACATTATAAAAGTCTTCTGCAGCAGGTTAGCCCAATGAAATACATCATTTGATTTCTCGATGGTTGCTTCCATGGGCATTGTTTGTGGATTCAAGTAAAATGAAATACCTGACAACTTCAATCTTTTCTCCATTTATTGTGATATTTACTGGTCCATTTGTAAGAATTTTTGTTTTCTTTATGTTGAGGTGTAATTCTTACTGTGGCTTTCATCTGCATCAGTTAGTGCTTCAAGTCCTTTTCAGTTTCATCAGTCCAGGTGTGACATGAACATATCTCAGGTGATTAATGAGTTTTCCTCCAATCCTGAAGCCATATTCTTCTTTATATAGTCCAGTCTCTTGGATCATTTGCTCAGCACACAGATTGAATAATAATAGTGTAAGGATAAAATCCAGATGAACAGCTTTCCAGATGTTTAACCATGAAATATCTCCTTTTTCTGTTTAAACCACTGCTTCATTGTCTATGTAGTGGCTATACATGGGCACACCTAAGTGCTCTGGAATTCCCATTCTCCTGAATGTTACCCATAATTTGTTATGACCCACACAGTCAAATTCCTTTTTATACTCAACAAAATACAGGAAAACATCTTTCTATTGCTCTCTGTTTTCAGTCAAGATTCATCTAACATGAGCAATGATATTCCTTGTTCCACATCTTCTTCTGAATCTGGCTTGAATTTCTAGCAGTTCACTAAAATTGTTCTCTAGCTACTGTTTTTTAATTATCTTCAGAACAATTTTACTTGCCTGTGATAATGACGATGTTTGATAATTCCCCCATTCTGTTGGCTCACCTTTTTTGGAATGGACACAAACAAGGATTTTTTCTAGTCAATTGGTCAGGTCACTGTCTTCCAAATTTCTGGGCACAGATAAGTGAGTGCTTCCAGCATTGGATCCACTTGGTGAAACATTTCAATTGGTATTCTATCAATTCCTGTAGCCTTGTGTTTCACCAATGCCTTCAGTGCACCTTGAATGTCTTCATTTACTACCATAGCTTCTAAATCATATGCTACCTCATGAAATGGTTGAACAATGACCAATTCTTTCTGACCATGACTCTGTATTCTTTCCACCTTCTTTTGATGCTTCTTGCCTTGTTCAGTATCTTTCCCACAGAATCCTTCATTATTGCAACTTGAGGCTTGAATTTTTCCTTCAGTTCTTTTAGCTTGAGAAATGATGAGCATTCTTCCCTTTTTGTTTTCTAACTTCAGGTCTTTGTACATTTCATTATAATAATTTACTTTATCTTCTCTAGCTGCCTTTTGAAATCTTCTATTTTTCCAATTTCTTTAGCTACTCTATATTCAAGAGCGTGCTACAGAGTCTCTTCTGACATCCATTTTGTTTTTGCTTTCTCTCCTGTCTTTTTAATGACCTTTTGCTTTCTTCATAAATGGTATCCTTGATATAATCACACAAGTCATTTGGTCTTCAGTCATTGGTGTTCAATGCATCAAATCAATTCTTGAGATAATCTTTAAATTGAGATGGGATATACTCAAGGTCATACTTTGGTTCTTGTGGACGTATTTTAATTTTCTTCAGTTTCTATTTGCACTTACACATGAGCAATTGATGTCTGTTCTGCAGTGGGAGCTGGCCATGTTCAAACTGATGATATTGAGCTTCTCCATTGTCTCTTTCCACAGATGTAGTCCATTTGATTCCTGTGTATCCCATCTGGTGAGATCCACATGTGGAATAATCATTTATGTTGTTGAAAAAGGTATCTGCAAGGAATAAATTGCCAGCCTTGGAAAATTCTATCATACGATCTCCAATGTGGTTTCTATTACCAAGGTCATCTATTCCAACTACTAGACTTATTTCTGGTTTCCAAGTTTGGCATTCAAATCACTAGTAATTATTAATGGATCTTGACTGCATGTTTGTTCAATTTCAAACTGCATAAATTGATAAACATCTTCAATTTCCTCATCCTTGTCATTAGTAGTTGATACATAAATTTGAATAGTAGTCATATTAACTGGTCTTCTTTGTAGTCATATGAATATCATCAAATCACTGACAGAGATATTATGAGATAACAGAGGGATTTATATTCATTGATTTAAGACAGGCAGAAATTTCTTAAATACTACACTGCAAGGAACATAAATAAATCTACTTTCCAGTTTATAATTGTTTGTGAAAAAGTATCCCCAAGATAATAAAATGTCAATCTATAAAGTAGAAAATATATTAACTATACGTATATATTTATGGAGCTCTGGTGGTGTAGTGGGTAAGGTATTTGGCTGCTAATTAGAAGCTGGGCAGTTCAAATCCACCAGCTGCTCTGTGGGAGGAAAATGAGGCAGTCTACTTCCATAAAGATTTACTGCCTTAGAAACCCAGTGGGGTCACTATGCATAAGTATTGACTCAATGGCGGTCCATTTGGTTTTTTTTATTGTAAATATAACTAACAAAAGAATAATGTCATTAATTTATAAATAATACCTAAAAAATTAAGAGAAGAAAATAAATTGTAATGGGCTTTAATGGGCCAAAGCCTGGAATAATCACTTCACTAAAGATGCAAGTGACCAATAAATATATGAAAATGTGTACAACACTACTAGTCATCATAGAGTTCAAAATTAAAATTACAATGATGTAGTACCACATACTTAACAGGCTGGATTTTAAAAAAAAAGAAAAAAGCTGAAAATACTAAATGTTGTTATGGAAGTGAGCAAATTGAGTCTCTCTTGAACAGTTAGTGGAATATAAAATTATATAATTAGTATAATTATATAATTTCCCTTGTTACCCTCCCGAGAGGGACCGGGTCTCTGGGAGCTAGGTAAGCACAGGCGGGCTTGTGCTTAGTCCCTGGGAGCGAGGTAAGCATGGGCAGGCTTGTGCTTAGTCCCCAGGAGCGAGGTAAGCATGGGCGGGCTTGTGCTTACTCACTGATCTGCACTGAGCACTGTCCCTTGTTACCCTCCC
>NW_006921601.1:124705-135191 GCF_000298275.1 Orycteropus afer afer | reverse complement strand
GGAGGGTCGACGAAAGAGGGGGAGGCCTTCAGGGAGATGGATTGATACAGTGGCTGCGATGATGGGCTCGAGTATAGCAGGGATTGTGGGGTTGGCGCGGGATCGGGCAGTGTTTCGTTCTGCTGTGCATGGGGTCGCTATGAGTCGGAAACGACTCGACGGCACTTAACAACAACAACAACATAATTAGTTCTGATATTTTTGACAGTACCTACTATAGATGAGCATATATTTACATAAGAATTATATCACTAGGATTAGGCCCTACAGAAATTCATAACTAGATGCACAAACCAAACAAATGAATATGCACCAAAATGATCACTGTATTAGCCCCAAAATATTACTGTTGGGTGTTAAGAGTAGAAAAGTAAATGAGGGTTGTATTCATACAATGGGTTACTGCATAGAAATTAAAATGAACAAACTGTTGCTACATGTAAAGCCATGGATGTTTCTCACAAGCTTATGATGAGCACAGGAGCTAGACCCACAAGAATACATAAAGTATGATTCCATGTATATAAAAGTTAAAACTAGGTCCAACTAATATATGGTTCTATATGCTGGATAGGGGCAAAAAGAGCTTTTGAGAGGCTGACAAGGTTCCGTTCCTTTTTTCTGAGTGGTAATTATTTGGGTGGACTTTGTAATAAATTAATTGGACTTTGCTTTTATGGTTTTTATACATTTCCGTATGGAAATTACACTTCAATAAAATTTTCATACACACCAATGCTTACTGAAGTCTCCCCTGTCTATCTATAATAGGTTTTATCACTACTATTTTCTTCCTCATTGCAAAAATTACTAAGTGCATAATTGCTTCTCATCATTTTCTTTATCAGAGGATGAATATGTCTATGTGCTCCTTCTTACATATTTCCTACACACATATATGACTAGCACATAGCAGACAATGGGAAAAAAAAATGTTCACTAAATAGAATAGTGGTCATGAGAATGTGTTTTAAAAAGGAAATTAAAATAAGTTTTTATCAATAAAAGACACATCATTAAATTGCCATGACATCCTTTTCTAGTATCAGAAATTTAGGAATATAACATGGATAATTTGGTTGAATCACTTGGGTATCGATGTGTAATGAATGATGGAGTCTTCTTTCTCAAAGAGTTCTCTGTCAGTGGGAAAAGATAGTCTAAAGCAAAAATAACTAAAATAAGTGTGGCTGGTCATGAGGAGGTAACAATAGCTGACTTTGATAGAAGGTTCATTGTATGTTCATATTGTTCCATGTGTTCTATATTTAAACCTCATAACAATTTCATGTGATTACAATTATCATTACATGCATTTTGGAGATAAGGAACATGAGGAAAAATGAAATTTAGTAAGTTGCCCAAAGTCACATAACAAGATCCAAAGCCACAATTTAAACCAGATACTTATATTCCAACCTTCATGCTTTTAACCATATGGATACTACCACTTTCTGTAAGAAAAGAGAGCAAGACCCTCTGGCCTCCAGATCATTAGCACTATGATTTCTACCCTCCATAAATTATTTAATGACATGGATAGAGTAAAGTATTCAGGATCTTCACTTGCTGATGTGAAACAACTCAAAATGAGAAGAAATAGCTGCCAACATCCACTAATAATCAGAACATGTTCATGTGGTTGTTGTTATGTGCCATCAAGTCAGACCCAACTCATAGCGATCCCTCCTTGGTTTTCTGAGGCAGGATCACCATGGAAGTAAATTGCCCAAACTTCCTTCCTAGGAGTGCCTGGTGGGTTTGAACCATCAACCTTCTAGTTAGCAGCCAAGTGCCTTAGGCACTAAGCTGCCAAAACTCCTAATCTGAACATAGTATGTACTAATTATGAAACTACGAAAATTAGATGCTGTCAAAAATGAATTGTAACACAAAGATCAATATTCTAGGTATTTGTGAGCTGAAATGGATTGGTGTTGGCCATTTTGAAGTAGACAAATCCCAGGAATGACAAATTGAAGAGGAATGGCATCATTTCATTGTCAAAAAGAACATTTCAAGATCTATCTTAAAGTACAATGCTGTCAGTGATGGGATAATATCCATATGGTCACAAGGAAGATTATTTAGTAGTAGTATTATTCAAATTAATGTATCAACTGGTAAAGATGAAGATGAAGAAATTGAAGACTTTTATGAACATTTGCAGTTTGAAATTGAACAAACATGCAATCAAGATGTTTTGATAATTTCTGGTGATTAGGAATGCAAAAGTTGGAAGAAGAAATATCATGAATTGAAATATATGATCTTAACAATAGAAACAATGTTGGTGATCTCAGGATAGAATTTTCTAAGGCCAATGACTTATTCAATGCACATACCTTTTTCAACAGCATAAATGTTGACCATACATGTGGACTTCACCAGATGGTATACACAGGAATCAGATCAGCTACATCTGTAAAAAGAGGTAATGGAGAAGCTCAAAGTTCTCAGTTAGAGCAAGGCCAGGGACCAACTGTGGAACAGACCATCAATCGTTCATATACAAATTTAAAAAGAACTTGAAGAAAAGTAAAACAAATCCATGAGAGCCAAAATACAACCTTGATTATACCCCTTCTGAATTCAGAGACCATCTCAAGAATAGATTTAACACATTGGACACCAATGACAGAACACCAGAGGAGTTGTGGGATGACATCAAGGACATCATACATGAAGAAAGCAAGAGACCACTAAAAAGACAGGAAAGAAAGAAAAGATCAAAATAGATGTCAGAAGAGACTTTGAAACTTGCTCTGAACAGAGAGCAGCTAAAGCAATTGGAAGAAATGATTAAATAAAAGAGCTGAAGATATTTTAAAGGACAGCTTGAGAAGATAAACTAAAGTGTTATAATGAAATGTCAAAGACCTGGAATTAGAAAACCAAAAGAGAAGAACACACTTGGCATTTCTGAAGCTGAAAGAACTGAAGGAAAAATTCAAGCTTTGAATTAATATATTGATGGATTCTGTGGGCAAAATATTGAATGATGCAGGAAGCATCAAAATAAGATGGGAGCAATACACAGAGTCACTATACCAAAAAGAATTGGTCAACATTCAATCATTTCAGGAGATAGCATATGATCATGGACCAATGGTATTGAAGGAAGAATTCCAAGATTCACTGAAGGCATTAGTGAAAAACAAGGCTCCAAGAATTGATGGAATACTCATTGAAGTGTTTCAATGAAGGGATGCAACACTGGATGCACTTACTCATTTATGCTAAGAAATTTGAAAGATATTTACGTGGCCAATAAACTAAGGAGAACCATATTTGTGCCATTCCATAAAAAGGTTTATGTGCAGAATGTGAAAAATTTTTAACAATAACTTCAATATCACATACAAGTAAAATTTTGTTGCAAATATTTCAGAAAAGGTTGCAGCAATACATCAACAGGGAACTGCCAAAAATTTAAGCCAGATTCAGAATAGAATGTGGAGTGCGGAATATTGTTGCTCAGTTCAGATGGATCTTGGCTGAAAGCAAAGAATACCAGAAAGATGTTTACATGGGTTTCATTGACCAAACAAAGGCATTCAAGTGTTTAGATCATAACAAATTATGGATACCATTGCTAAAAATGTGAATGTCTTATGACTTGGTTGTACTCCTAAGGAACCGTACATAGACGAAGAGGCAGTCATTAGAACAGAACAAGGGGATACTGCATTTTTTAAAATCAGGAAGGGTGTGTGTCATGGTTGCATCTTTTCACCATACTTATACAATTTGTATGCTTAGAAAAATAATCTGAGAAGCTGGAGCATATGAAGAAGAACATAGCATCAGGACTGAAGAAAGACTTAACAACTTGTGGTATGCAGACAACACAACCTTGCTTGCTAAAACTGAAGATGACTTGAAGCACTTACTGATGAAAATCAAGGACTATCAGCCTTCAGTATGGATTACACTTTAGTATAAAGAAAAAAAAATCCTCACAACTGGACAAATAAACAGTATCATAATAAATGGAACAAATATTGAAGTTATCAAGGATTTCATTTTACTTGGATCCACAATCGATACTCAAGTAAGCAGCAGTCAAGAAATCAAAGGATGTATTGCATTGGGCAAATTCACAGCAAAAGATCTGTATAAAGTGTTAAAGAGCAAATATGTCACTTTCAAGACTAAGTCTAACCCAAGCATTATCTTTTCAACAGCTTTATACAGATATGACTTTTCAATAGCCTCATTTGCAGGCAACAGCTGGGCCATGAATAGGGAAAATCACAGAAAAATTGATGCATTTGAATTATGGTGTGTGTGAAGAATATTGAATATCCCCTGGACTGCCAAAAGAACAAATACATCTGCCATGGAAGAAGTACAGTCAGAATGCTGCTCAAAAGCAAGAATTGCCAGACTTCTGTTAGACTTTGGTTAGGTTATCAGAAGGGACAAGTCCCTGGAGAAGGATATCATGCTAGGTAAAGTCGAGGGTTAGTGAAATGTGGGAAGACTCTCAATGATCTGGAATGACACAGTGGCTGTAGCAATGGGCTGTATCATAGCGAAGGTTGTGAAGATGGTGCGGCGGCAGGCAGTGTTTTGTTCTGTTTTTCAAAGGGTTGCTGTAAGTCTAAATCAACTTGATGGCACCTAATATACTCTGGTATAGCTCTGGGAGCTCTGGTAGCATAGTGGCTAAGACACTTGCCTGCTAACCAGATGGCTGGCGGTTCAAACCCACCAGCCACTCCTAGGAAAGAAGGTTGGGCAATCCTACTTCCGTAGTGATACTGCCTTGGAAACCCAAGGAGGGGTCACTATGAGTCGGGGCCGACTCGACGGCACATAACAACAACAACATACTTTAGTCAACTTGATTAATAATGGCCACCATTCTTTCTCCATTTTCTTAAGTTGTGTAGGGAATGGATTATGTAGAGGGCTAAGGGGAAAACAGGGAGTAAAGAGGAAGGTCCCCCTTCCTGGGATTGATTTCCATGGGACAGGGCTCTGGTTCCACATTGGCTGCAACCAACATCAGGACTACAGGAAAGAGGGCTGTTGCTGTTGTGTGACATGGAGTTGAGTTTGGCTCCTAATGACCCTATATAACAGACTAAAATTTCCTATAGGGTTTCTAAGGCTATAATCTTTAAGGAAGCCTACTGCCACATTTTTCTCCGGCAGAACTGTTAGCTTGGAACTGCCAACCTGTCAGTGAGCAGCTGATTGTTTAACCACTCTGCTGTCAGGGTTGCTTGGAAAGAGAGTAGAGTGGGGAAACTGTTGCTTCACCAAAAGTGATTCCTGCTCTGCTCCAATGTTTGCATATGCCTCATTTTAGTGACAGGGCTTGTCAATTCTCACCGATAGCTCAGAAAAATGCTATCTCAACAATGGTGTTTCACTCCAGGTCCCTAACTGGTCTGCTTTTTCTTCCCTGTTCTGAAATATTTAAATAACTAATCATACTCCCAGCAATAGGGTTCAAGTCCAAGCAGGGACACAGACAGAGCCCCCAGGGACTGTTGTTCAGAATTTCATATCCCTAAGGCTAAGTGAGCCAAGAAGGGAGGGAGGGAGAAGGGGTGATGAGGGATTTTTCTGAGTGACTTGAAACAGAAAAGGACCCTGGAGAGGAGCTTCTAAAACAAATGTTTCTACCAGCCAGGCTTTGTGCAGGCTCGGAAGAGATGGTGTCATGTCGAAACCCTTGACAAAGCCAAGGATCCAAGAATCATGACTATGGTACTGAAGAGTAGGACTGAACTCCAGGTACTAAACTTCAGGTTAGTGAGGGCATCTAATGAATTTTCTCTCTTACACCTCACTGTAGGCAGCCCCAGGTCATGGTAAGGCAGGGTGAGAAGTAGTGATCTTATTTCCCAGCCAGAGGAAAGTAATAGTACCATCTGCCAAGAGAAAAGGGAGAATAGTCATGAGTTTTAAAGACTCCAAGACAACTTTAGAAACTGACTTCTTTAAGGATTTCCTCCCAGATATTTAAAATAAGACTTAGGATAGATTCTTAGAAGCATGAGCCAAAGAGTTATGGGAAAAAAATGAAGATGGATGTAGACTCAGGGATAAATTGTGTGTTTCTACTTCTGGCTCTGCATATCTGAACTTTCAGCCTCACTGCCATCATTCTAATCCTGTGGAAACCTCCATGACCTTCCCTCTTCCCCCACCCCCAGAAATCCCTATAAACTCCTAGGATAGGCTGTCTTATAAAAGCTTAAAGAGGGGGTAGCCCTGTGATCATCAGAAGGTCCAAAGACTTTCTAGAGAAAGTCACAATCTGGCAACAAGATTAAACTAGGATAGAATCTAGGCTGTGTATACCTTTAGATCAGGGACAGTAATTTACATAGAAGTGTATATCCAGAGGGAAGGAGCCCTGGTGGCACAGTGGTTAAGGACTCTTCTGCTAACTGAAAGGTTGGCATTTGACCCTACCAGTCACTGTGCTGGAAAAAGGTGTCCAGGCTGCTTCCGTAAGTATTACTACCTTGAAGACCTTATGGAACAGTTCCACACTGTCCTATATTGTCATTATGAGTTGGAATAGACTACACAGCAACCGAGGATTTGGTTTTGTTGATGTCTCCAGCACCTGCAAAGTGTGTAACATGCAACATAGGATTCAGGGACATTCACTAACCCCTGAACTGAAAACTGGATTGAGTTTATCATTCTGTATCTCTCATAAGCACCCATGAGATCACTCTAGATATTGGAGATATACAACTATTTATTCAGAGTTATCAATTACTATAGAACATGTCTCAAACAATCTAGGTGCTTTGGTGATTTGAGGATCTTCTCAAAGAGGCTGGGATATAAGAAGGCCTGAAAATGAATTTGTATGTATTGGTCAATCAATAAGTCAATGATTCTAAAAATCAATACAAGTTATGTGGTAGATGTTGTGCTAATAATTAAGTATAGAGAATAGATATATGGGAAATTATAAAGATAGAATAAACAATAGATTGGAATACTAGTTTGAACCATCTGTGGAAAAATAGGGTGGGTGAGGGACAAAAGGTTACAGAAGATTTTTTTTTTTTTTAAAGAAGGATTGAATGTTTCAGACAAAAGGGAATATCAGGATATGTGTACGGTAATGTTAGTAAACATTAATTTTAAAATAATAATGTAAAGTGCTATAAATAAGGTAAAGATCTGAATGGTATCTCTGTTTCTGCATGGAGCCTGAGTTTATGTGGCAGAATTTGAGACTTTAGAAATTCTCTCTTGTTGATGAAAGCCAAGTCCATCTTAAGATGGAATTCCTGGTAGTGGATAAGTAGCAACAAGGTGTATGACAAAAAATCTTACATTTTTAACTCTTCTTACAACTTACATAGAATCTCATGTACCACAAAGACAGCTCTGAGTAAACCTACCACAGACAGCTTTTCAGTGAAAATAGAAAAGAGAGGCAGCAAGCTTAGTTGTGCTCCTAAATACTACAAAGAGATCAACCTGTCTAGTCCACAGTGGATAAAAAGGACTCTGCCATTTGTTTAATGTATCACCTTAGACATTAATTAATTTCTATCTTTGTATCTTCAAATAGGTGCTATGCCACAAGTTACATTTGTCTGATCTAATTAACAAATATTGCTCTCAAGTGTTTATCATAAAATCCATTTTTATTGCTTCTTTTCTTATCTATATTATGGTAGACAATTTTTTGAAGCATTTCACACCAATAATTAGGATATCATGAGGTTAGGAGACATGGATTTAGAGGTTCATGTATTTCAGAGATACATATAGGTAATATTTATGTCATTTTTACATTACTACACAAAATCTTGAGAGCCACATCAATTAAATTTCCTTCCAGTTATATTAAGTATCAGTCATTCCCTCAAATCAACTAATTCTATTTTACTTTATATATATATATATATATATATTTTATTATTTTACTGTACTTATATTTTCATTTTGCCTTAGGACTCTCATGTCTGCACTTCCAATACTGCTTAGAACCAATTTTTGTTAATCTTCTAGGTCTCATGCATTCTGTTGTTGTTGTTGTTATTAGGTGCCATCCAGTCAGCTCTGACTCACAGCAACCCTCTGTGCAACAGAATGAAATGCTGCCCAGTCCAGCGCCAGCCTCACAATCCTTGCTATACCTGAGCCCATTGTTGAAGCCACTGTGTCAATCCATCTCGTTGAGTGTCTTCCCCCTTTACACTAACCCTCCACTTTCCCAAGCATGATATCCTTCTCCAGAGAATGGTCCATTCTGACAACATGACCAAAGTAGGTGAGATGAAGTCTGGCCATTCTCGCATTCCAGCTGCACTTCTTCCAGGACAGATTTGTTAGTTCTGACAGTCCATGGTACTTTCAGTATTCTTTGCCAACACCACAACTCAAAAACACCAACTCTTCTTTGGTCCTCCTTATTCATTGTCCAGCTTTCACATGCATATGAGGTGATTGAAAATATCATGGCTTGGGTTAGGCACTTCTTAATTTTCAAAGAGACATCTTTCCTCCTCAGGACTTTAAAGAGGTCTTTTGCAGCAGATCTGCCCAGTCTGATACATCATCTCATTTCTTGGCTGCTGCTTCCATTGGTGTTGATTGTGGAACCAAGTAATATGAAATCTTTGACAACTTCAATCTTTTCTCCATTTATCGTGATGCTACTTATTGGTCCAGTTGTGAAGATTTTAATTTTCATTCTGTTGAAATATAATCCATACTGCAGATTGTAATCTTTAATCTTCATCTTCATGCATTCTAGGAAACCTTCATGTCTACCTTCAATATTGCCAGTCAAGATAAAGAACACCATGAAAAAAAATCTCTAAAAACTCCAGTGTTATTATAGCAATAGTCATATTCAGTGATTTTTTTCATGTTTCTTCATTTTCTGAGTTATAAGATCAACAGGGATGTCAACCAGTCTGTTCTGCATACACTGACTGCTGTATCCCCAGCATATTGCCCAAAACTTTACTTATAGTAAACTTTGAATTATAGTTGCTCATGCAGTCTATTTTCCCATACTAGGACTCTCCAAGGAATGATTGAATTACCATCCCTGCTGTCACGGGAAGTCGGGACAGATGGAGAACTTATGAACAGGTAGCACACTCAAGAAAGATTTCTAAAGAACTAGAGGATTCTATAACTTTACCTTGAGAAAATAATCCCCTTTTTATAAGGCCCTCAATGTGGCTCAATACCACTTCTTTCTCCTTTCTCCTGACTGGCTTCCCAGGCATGGAAAGGGCACATCATTGGATTTCCATCCCATTGTTGGTAGTATACATCTCCATACTTCTTGGCAATGGCATCCTTCTCTTTCTTATCAGGGATGACCATAACCTTCATGAACCTATGTACTATTTCTTAGCTATGCTGGCAGCTACAGACCTTGGGGTGACTCTGACCACGATGCCCACAGTGCTGGGTGTCCTATGGTTAAATTACAGGGAGATTAGCCATGGAGTCTGCTTCTCTCAGGCCTACTTTATTCACACTCTTTCTATTGTGGAGTCAGGAGTCTTGCTTGCTATGGCCTATGACCGGTTCATTGCCATCTGCAACCCATTGAGGTATGCCTCTATCCTGACCAACACCCAGGTAATGAAGATCGGGGTGGGAATATTGACAAGGGCTGGTCTGTCAATTATGCCAATAATTATTAGGCTGCTCTGGCTTCCCTATTGCCAATCCAATGTACTCTCCCATGCTTTCTGTTTACACCAAGATGTTATCAAGCTAGCCTGTGCTGATATCACCTTTAATCGTCTCTACCCAGTTGTGGTTGTGTTTGCAATGGTCTTATTGGACTTTCTTATCATTGTTTTCTCCTATATTTTGATTCTCAAGACTGTCATGAGCATTACTTCTGGAGAAGAGAGGGCTAAGGCCTTCAACACGTGTGTCTCTCATATCTGCTGCATTCTGGTCTTCTATATCACTGTGGTTGGTCTGACATTAATTCACAGATTTGGAAAGCATGCTCCTCGTGTGGTTCACATCACAATGAGCTATGTCTACTTCCTTTTCCCACCCTTTATGAACCCTGTCATCTATATCATTAAAACCAAGCAAATCCAGAGTGGTATACTTCATTTATTATCTTTGTCTCATTCTAGTGTATGATTTGAAACACTTCTCTCTGAGGAGTAGTTCAGGAAATCTGGACAGATTGACAGCTTCCTTTGTAGGAATAACTAGGAAGAGGCAATTCAATGAAAACCAACCATGCTGTCATTTAGAAATCATTTTATCTTGCCTATTTTTTGCTGAGTCTTATACATTAACTATTTATATGTGTGTACATATACATACACACACACATATAATTATATGCAAATGCAAATACACACACACACACACATATATATATACACACACACACACACATAGGAGCTCTGGTAGCATAGTGCCTAAGGCACTTGACTGCTAACCAGAAGTCTGGTGGTCAAACCCACCAGCCACTCCTCAGAAGGAAGGTTGGGCAATC